>NW_014010194.1:1884-7203 GCF_000611645.1 Monoraphidium neglectum
CCCCGCCGTGCCTTATAGAGGCTTGGTGGGCGGTTTGCGGTGTCCGGAGGTTTCTCAGGCCTCCGACCCTTGTGCTTCGCCCCCTGTACCTGTTTTCGCAAGCCCCACCCGGGGCGCCCCCTTTCCTGCCCCACCGCCTTGGCCCTCCGCGCGCCCGCCCCGCGGCCGCGCCGCGCCCCGCCTCCCCGGCGCCGCGCCGCGCCGCGCCGGGCGGCGCTCCCCTTCCAAAAGGGCGCCGCGTCAGGGATGGGCGGAGAGGCGGCGGCCTCGCCTGCGTGCATGTTAGTGCGTGCAACCGCAAAAGGGGGCAGCCGGAGCTTAGCACTCCTGGGGGCAGGGGGGTCGCGTGGGGGCCGTTTTGCTGCATCATCAATACTGTGGGGCCCGCCCCAGGGCCGCGATCCCACGCCCTGCGGGGGTGCAAGGGTGCCCTTCGCCGCCGCACGGGGGCGAGAGCTGTGAGCGAGCGCACTCTCTGGGTCTCCTTTCATACCCCGACCCTGCACTGCCCCCGCCGCCCGACACTGCCTGAAACGTGGCCTCCGCCGCTGGTCGGCGCGGCCTTTCATGCGTCCGAACACACTTTTGCTGACTGAGGGCTCCCACAACAAACCGGCGCGCACCTCCCCTTCCTCTCACCCCCACTCCCCTGCCGCCCATTGGCTGCCACCCCGCCCACGCCGGCCCCCAGGCCGGGCGTAGGCGCGTCGTTTCGCGGAAGATGCACCGCGAGACAGCACCTACCCCTTCGAACGGCCTCGCTCCCTCCAGACCCGCGCTGGCACGCCCCTGCCCGTTGCGGCGCCCCGCGCCGCAAGCGACGGAAGCGGCCCTTATCTGTTTCTCGCGACTCTGTTCGCCGGCGGCCCTGGCTGCGCCTACCTCCCGTATCAAGATCCAGGGCCGACCCTTGACCTGCCACCACCACTATCGACCGGACGCCTGGCCGCGCCGCGCCGCGTGACGACCCTCACTAACCCCCAGAGCGTGCGCTGTTAAGACGCAATCCCCCGGTGCGGCGCGGCCGAGAAATCATGATGCGCCCGTGACGTGGTGATGAGTAATACCCAGACTCAGAGTTATGGTCACTGCTCGGACAGCCGGCAGGGCGGGCCCGCTTGCTTTGGCTGCTTGAGTGGAAGATGACTGCTTGCGTTGAAACCGTCACGCAGGGGATTTCCGCAGATGGGCTGATGTGGTCTTGTTGACCGACGCCCCCTCCTAATCCGTTGCGCGTGATTCTTGCATTCAAGGAGCGTCCTCGCAGGCATACAGTGCAACTAGTTTGCACGATTGTTGCCAGGTGAGGGCTGGGGCCAGGCAACCCCGATGCAGCGCAGCCATGATCCATCACAGGCGATACGCGGCCGGGCAGTAGTTGCACGACTGCCCCGCCCCCCAGCGCGCCCCTCCATCGCCAGAAACTGCCGCCGTCACCCGTTGCTGAACGGCCGCAGCGCGCACAGCACGCGCGCCACCGCCTCCGACACCGCCGCGTCAAACGCCGCCGCCGCCTCGAGCGCCGCGGGGCCCGCGCGCAGCGCGGGGGCGCGGGGGTGCGGCGCCAGCTCCGGTGGGGGGCCGGCGAGCAGGGATGGGAGGTCGAAGTGCAGCTGCCCCCGCGGGTCCTTGGCCGCGGCGACGACGGCCTCGACGGACTCAAAGTCCGGGGGCTGCGGCGGGCCGGCGCCCCTGTCGGGGGCGTCTGAAAACGCGACCCCCTCGGTCCCCTGATCGGCCGGGTTTGGAGGTTTTCAAAGGGGGCGTGGCAGTGGTCGGGTACGCGGTGGGGAGGTTGCAGGTGGACAGGCGTTTGGGGTTGCTCGGGCTGCGATGCGAGCGTCGGGACGGGCAGCGAGGCGGCAGGGCGACCGCCCGCCTGCCGTCGTGCGCAGCGCGGCCCCCAGGCTGGGCGCCCCAGCACGGCGCCTCCGCCTCACCAACGCTCGCCGCCCGCCCCACCCCTTCCCGGCATCGAATTGCGTGGGCGGGCAGGTCAGGAAAACAGGGGTGGGCGGCGTGGGTGGCGGGGGCGCGCACCTCCCTGACGGCTAACAGCACGCGCCGCTCCCCCGAGTCCCGCTCCTTTGAAAAAATCCTTGCCGCGTGGCCCGGGCCGGTGCGGCCGCCCTCCTCCCAGTCTGTGACCTCGCTGAGCCTGCAGCAGCAGCGGGAGCGCCCCAGGGCCCCGTTCCAGCGGCTGGAGGCCACCAGGAATGCCCCGCTGCGAGTCGCCGCGGTGGTGTGGGGAGGGAGAAAAGCACGGAGGCAGAGGGGAAGGGTGTGCGTCGTGCGTGCGTTTTGGCTGTTGGCAAGGCGAGGCACACAGAACGTAGGTGAACCGGGTAAGAACCCTGGCTGCGCCGGCGACGCGCTGATGGCTCCCAGAGCAAGCAGCGCCACCCCAAGCGCAGAGCCGACATGTGCGCCGGGCGGCCGGCGGTGATTGGAAAGGGGGGGACTGTCGGCACGCCCTGCCACACCTGAGTCCGCCTTGCCAAGCACAGCACAGCACAGCACAGCACAGCACAGCACAGCACAGCACAGCACAGCTCAGCGCAACCCACCAGATCCGCGAGACATCGTTGCACATGGCCCGCTCCATTTCCTCATCCTTGCCCCCCCTATCAGCCCTGGCCGCCTCCTCTGCACCCCCGCCGACCAAGCCCCCGCCGCCGCAAGCGCCAGTGTCCGGCAGCAGGTGGAGCCCCGCGTCTGCCAGTCGCTGCAGCAGCTGCCACGGCGGCAGCTGCCGCCCGATCAGGCCGCAGAGCTCCGGAAGGTCAGGGGACGCGAGGCGCGCCCAGGCCGGCCCGATGTCGATGACTAGGGGCTCTGGCAGGGGGGCGCACGGCTGCGAGGGTGAGGGGCGTGTGCCGGCAAAGGCCGTCAGTGAGAGGCGTGTTCTTGCTGCCGTGTCATAGCAAGTGGCGAATGTCATTTGAGGAGCGTCACAGGGACACAAGTGTCCAGTCTTGCCGCCTTGAGGCAAATCATGTGGTTGAGTGCAATAACATGCAGGCCAGCACACTGTTGGCAGCCGCGGCTGTCCTGTAGGGACCGCCCGCCGGTGCTCGCCCGCACCCGCAGGGTAAGCGCCACCGTGGCGCCGCCCAGCCCGCCAGTCGGCCGCAGGTCCCAGGAGCGGTACGGCAGCAGCCGCGCGCGCGGCGCGAGCAGCGCCAGCGTCCCGAGGCGTGCGGTGCTGAAGGTCAGCAGGCGGCGGCCGGGCTGGAAGCGGATGCCGCTGCAAGGGGGAAGCGGCGCGCAGTGGCCAGGCCGTTTGGGGTGTCGCTGAACTCAACGAATGCCCAAACCGACCTACCATGATGCCCTGTCGTTTTTGGCGGTTGCCAAGCATCCCCATCACAGGCGGTGGCGGCAGACGGACACGAATTCAACTGATGCCTTTGCAGCAACACCAGCACCCTCTCAGGCTCGCGCCCGTCTGCTTGCCACTCACCTTATGCCCTCCTCGCTCCAGCAGCCCGCCGCATCATCCCACCAGCCCACCCTGGGCTGCGGCTCTGGCAGCTGCTGCTGCTGCTGCCGCCGCTGCTCGCTCTCCGCCGTCGCTCCTTCCTGCTCCCGCGCAGCCGCTGCCGCTGCCGCCTCGTTTTCCGCCGCTTCGTCGCCAGCGCCAGTGGCGGCGCCGCCGCGAGCAGCGGGGTCAGCCCCGTCAGCAGTAGCAGCAGCAGCGGCGGCAGCAGCGGCAGCGGCGCCGGCGTCGCGCTCCCCGCCATAGTCCAGGGGCACGATGACGTCATCGGGGATGGGCATCGTGAACGTCAGCGGCGCCGCCGGCTCCTGGGCCCTCCAGGCGGCGGGGTCGGTGCCGGCCGGCGGGATGGGGTAGGGCACGACAGACACGCCTGTGACCAGGGGCGTCATCTGGTCCACATGCATGTATAAAGCAGTTAGGGCGCACATTTGTGTGTTGTTTGTTGTGACCGGGTGCCGTGAACGCGAGCGCGGCATCTTATCAGTGGATTGAGAATCATGAGCGAGACAGCACACCAGGTCTGCAGTCGCATGGAGGGGGCTGCAGGCGCGCCGCTCCCGCAACCGTAATCTGTGCGCCCACGCTCCTGCTGAGCCCGCTCGCTGCAGGCTATCCTGAACAAGCGCCTGGCCCCAACAGCAGGCGGCTCCGTTGCGGCCTGCTGGTCGCGGATGCGCGCCCGCGGGGAGCACGGGGCCTTGCACATACGACACATCCACCCACCTGCCTGACCACCCACCCGCCCGCGCGCCGCGCCGGCGGCGGCAGCGCAAGCAGCTCCGCGCGCAGCACGCCGCCGACCGCCGCCAGGCCGCGCGAGCAGCGGCCGCGGCGGTCGTCGAACGGGAGCCGCTGTAGCGGCGGGCGCATGGGGGCGGGGGGCGCTGTGAAATCCTTATGCCTACCGTGCATTGACTACTGGTCATAGCGACTATGCCGACCCCAAGTTGGACTACTACAAGTACAGCTGGAAAATAAGGTGAATTTGCAACCTCACGAGGCTACTGGTTTTGAGTGATGTTGTGACAGCACACAGCACGCGCCAACGCGGCGCGGGCCGCGGCTGCCACCCACGCGGCCCCCGCCTCGGCGGCGCGGCGGCCCGGCGGCGGCCAGGCCCCCGCGCGGTTCAGAACGTTGCGCGGGCGCGGGCGCGGGCGCGGCTGTCGCCGGTGCCTGCCGCCGTCCCGTGCGACCCACCAGCACGCGCAGCGCGACGTTTGCCAGCGCGATCTGCTTGGGCACCTCGATCGCCACCCCCAGCCCCGGCCACTCCACAACGCGCAGCCGCGGGTTGCGGGCGGTGTTCACCCACAGGCCCCACGACACGCCGGCGCGAGACGCCTCCGACTGCTGGGGCTCGCCGCCCGCCGCCTTCCCCTCGGAGGGGCCGTCCGCCCTTTGAGCAAGCGGGCGGGACGAGAGGGGTGCGCGCGCAAGGGGAGGGGTTGACTGTGGATGCTGCTCGCAGGCAGGGGAGGCAGGGCAGCCACCCGCTCGGCGAGCGCGCTGCACGACAGGCTGCCTGGCGGCGTCGGGGCCGTCGGCGGCGCCGGTTCAGGCTGGAGAGTTGCAAGGAGAGCGGCCACGCGGCGCGGGCCGCCGTGCCCCATCTCTGCTGATGCTACCAAGTCATATCCCATGAGCCTGGATGGCTTCAGGAGCGGGCGACCGCGGGATGTTGTAACAATCCTAATCCTAATCCCATATCGTCCGCCGCGCACCTGAACAGCGCCGCGGCCGTCGCGCCGTCGATCTGCCGCACCACATGGCGATGGAGCTCCTCCTCATACTGCAGCAGCCGCCCCGCGTCCGCC
>NW_014010193.1:0-1905 GCF_000611645.1 Monoraphidium neglectum
CTCCAGGGCTTCGCCCTCATCGCGCTCCGGGTAGCTGCCGAGCAGCTGCTCGTCCCCCGCGTGAAGCGGGCGCTCAAGGTGCTGTCCAACGGAGAGTCGCAGGGCACGGAGCAGCGGGCGAGAGAGGTGGGTCCCGCCGCCCGTCTTTCGCGCCAGTGTGTGCGTTTTCCATGTGTTCACTTGAATTGTTCTGCATGTGTTTCTTGCCCCCTAGATTCTAGACAGCGCCTCACGCCTTGGCTGTGTGCGGAGGGTCATGCCAGGGAGTGTGTGCATGTGCATATGCGTGTGTGTTTGTGTGTGTGCGCGCGCGTGCGTGCGAGTGTGTGTGTGTGCGTACGTGAGTGCGCGCGCGCGCGCCGTCCGGCGGCGGCGCCGCTGGGCCAGGCGTGCAGCACCGCCTGGCGTGCGCAAGCATCGCGCAACACATTCAACTGCCCCCCCCCCTCCCTCCAAACTTGCATCTCAGGTGGTCGAGAACGGTTTCCTGGCGGCGTTCATGGGCCCCATGACGGTGTGGGGCTGGTGGGTCATGCTCAACCACAACGGGCCCTGCACCCCGGCGGCCCCCAAGGGCTGCCTCGCTGGATGGCCGTCGCACCCCGTGTCCGGAGAGGTGCGCTTCCGCGTCTTTGCCATCTGTGCCTACAAACAAACAAACAAACAAACAAACAAACAAACAAACAAACAAACAAACAAACAAACAAACAAACAAACAAACAAACAAACAAACAAACAAACAAACAAACAAACAAACAAACAAACAAACAAACAAACAAACAAACAAACAAACAAACAAACAAACAAACAACACAAACACAAATACAGTGTCTGCCATAAGCGCTCTCGCGTGCGCATGTCTGGCGGCGCTGTGCGCGCGCCACCCCACGTCCTCGGCTCTGGCGCCTTGGCTTCGTTGTCCTCTCCGCTACGAACGCGCAGCCACTGTTCCCAGATTACACAATGATGATAATAAGAGCTGTTGTTGATGTCTTTGTATCCCCTCCTCAATTGATAGGGATGTCAAATTAATTGTCCACCAACCACCACGCTTTCCCGGTGTCTCAACACTCAACCACTACCGACCCCGCGACAACTGCACCAAACGAAACCTCCTCCGAGCAGTTCCGCTGGTGGTGGCTGACGATGGGCGGCATGTACGTGGGGGAGATGGTGGGGACGCTGCTGGGCGGCATCGGGTTCACCTTGGGGCGCGAGATGGTGGCGCACCACGTGGTCACCATCGCGCTCATGGTGAGAACTTCACGCTCCATCGGGCGGCCATCGAGGAGGGGCGGGGCGGGCGGGGCGCCATGGGGCGCCCGATCGGGATGCTCGTGGGGGAGGGGAGGCCCTGGCTGTTTTTCGTGTCTCACGCCGCTGCTTGGCAGGTTTTGGTGCGATGTGCCGGCGAGGGCGGCGGCGGCGGCAGGGGTGGAGTTGTGCGGGACTGGTGGCGGCGGATGCATGGAGCCCTGAAGTGTGTGCGGAGCTCGCGCCGGCACCAGGCCTCTGGTGATGCAGAGCCCTGCACCCTATCCTGACTCCGGCTCGCACACACACACCCTGCGCCCAGCCCAATGTGCTCTTGCAGCGTCCGCCTCGCACCCTCGACCCCTATTCCCTGAAATCCCACTTCCGCCCGTGCCCACGAAAAAATAAAACCTCCCGCCAGATGTTTGCCTACTACGGCGGCCTCCACCGCTACGGCATGATGGGCATGGCCGTCCTGGACACCTCGAACTTCTTCCTGCACTCTGCAAAGGCGCTGCACGCGGCGGGGCTGCCGCGGCTGGCGGGCGTGAAGGACACGGCGTTCAAGACGTTTGCGGCGGTCTTCTTCGTCGTGCGCGTCGCGCTGCCGCCGCTGTGCATGTGAGCTGGGCGGGGGGTGGGGGGTGGGGG
>NW_014010193.1:2595-7091 GCF_000611645.1 Monoraphidium neglectum
GGGGGGTGGGGGGTGGGGGTGTAGGGCATTGGGTGTGGGGTGCGTCGCCCTGCCGCCGCTCTGCATGTGAGCGGGGCCCGGGACGCGGGGCGCAAGAAGCGGGCAGCGGGGGGCGGGGAGCGGGGAGCGGGGCGGAGCCTATAGCAAGCAGGGGGCAATGGGAAATGGTCTTGACGTTCAGGTACAGGCGGGCGGCGCGGGTGCTGTTTGTGTAGTGCAGGGGCCCTGCCTCTGCTGTCGCCACCTCGCTTAGTGAGGGCGATGTCAAGGGGGCAACGGGAGGGGTGCGGGCCTCCCCTTTCCACAGCGCCGTCAAGCGTGTGGCCCCGCCCGCTCCCATCCCTGGCATGTCCCAGGGCATGGCTCACCAACTCGAAATAGCAACCTCATTCCAGCCAAAACCGCTGCTTCCCGCCCTGAACCTGTCCCTCTTCTCATCCGCCCTGACCCTGCCCCCCCCCTCCCCCCGCCTGGCCCAGGATTGCCCCCGGGCTCTGGTATGGCGCCGTGCTGCCGGTGCGGACCTACCTGATCACAAACTCGATGATGATCTTCATCTACGCCCTCCAGATCATGTGGTGAGCGGCCTCACATAATTCCATGGTGTTATCGCACAACTGCTGCCAAAACCCAGATCATGAATCCAGTTGCGCCTGTTGGGTTCCGGCACTCTGCCTGGTCCGTTTCTTGGAAGTTCCTCGCCACCGCCTTCACAGGGATCGACACATGCGTCATCCGAGGGGCATTTCTGTCTCAAACGCCTACCACAATCCCTCCCAAAGACGCCTGCTGTTCGTGGTCCGTCGTAAACCCTTGGCACATAAACCCTGTCACCCTGACCCCCCAGGTTCCGCAAGATCCTGAAGATCGCGGCCGGCCAGAAGAATGTGGACAGCCGCGTGACCGTGTACCACTCCACCCCCAGCGCCACGCCGCTGATCCTCTCCCCGCGGCCCTCCTACAAGGAGGGATGATCAGGGCTTTGCTGTCGGGTCGCGCGGCGTGTGCTGGACCCTCCTTTGTGCTGGCGACTGCTTTGTGCTGGCGACTCCTTCGCGCTGCGACCAGGCCGCTGCGGCGGCGGATGCCGACGCAGCTGCCCCTGTCGCCGCGGCTTTCTTCCTGAGCAGCAGTGCGCGCGAGCTGCCGCGCAGCTGCCCGGCTGCAGGTTCCGGTCGGAATCTCAACACGGCGGCCTCCTTGCCGGCCGCCGCCCCTGGTCGCGAGCCGCCCGCCGTCAGCCCGCGTCCGCCACGGGCCTGAGGAGCGGGAGAGGACCGGCCCGAGGGGTTGGACTTGGCGGTCGCACGGCCGCCCCGCCGGCGCTCGCCGCGCTCCCTCTGGAGGCGGCGCAAACGCCCGTGAATGGCCGCACGGCCGCCTGCAGCCCCCGTTCCCCTGGGCTGCGTTTCTGCTTCTGGATGGCACTTGGAGGGGTGCTTGTGGTACCCCCCCCCCCGCCTGCCGCTCGCCGGGCCGGCGCCTGCCCGGCTGCCACTCGGGCCAGGGCAGTTTGCAGGGGCAGCGCAGCCCAAAATTGCTTCCGCCCCCACATTTGGTCGCCAGGCGAGCGGCGGCGCCTGGGTGGCGAGGAGGGGGCGCCCGGGCGCGTTGCAGCCCTCTGTTGCTTTGCGCACGTGCGCCCCTCCCCGCCCCCGCTCCGCATCTTGCTGCCTGCATGGAACCGCCGCCCACTTGGGCGCCCGCACAAGCTTGCCGTGTCGTCGCGTGCTGTTGCTGTTGTTCCCTTCCCATTCGCGCGCCTGCTTCTCTTTCCCACCGCGGCCGCCACGACGGGCCGGGGGGGCGGCGGCCCCGCCAATCCAATCCGCCAAAGTCGTGGCAGGCGCGAGAGCTTGCACTTTACAGCCGCCCCAACGCGGCCGCCTTCGACGACCCCCGCCTCTTCTCCGGCTTCCCGCCTCTCCTGGCTTCCCGCCCTCACACTTTGGCGCCCTGCACGCGGGTTTGCATTTTTTGCGCGTCCGCCCCGCAAACCCTTTGCTTTGCGTGGCCAAACTTTGAGCGAGGGCGGCTGTTTGAATTCCCACGAGTCGTTGCATCAGCGCGTCTGGCGCACCCCTGGCGCGCTTTTTTGCAGCAGCGCACGCAGTGCGACGGCGCACGCCCCGGCCAACCGGCGACAAACGTGCTCGGTTCGAGAGCCCGCCCCTGCCGCCGCCGGCCGCCACCGCCGCCACGCCTGTTGTCTGCGCAAACCGTGACCCGCGCCTGCCTTGACCACCGCCCGGCCGCCCGCCCGCGCGTGCGCGTGCGGGCGGGCGTGCATTCGCTCTCCGACTTTTCGCTGCGAGGTGGCCGCCTCGCCGGGCCCGCCGGCGCGTGCAGAAACGACGACGCCGCCCACCCTGTGGCTGCTCCCAGGCGGCCCCCGCAATCACTGGGGCTCCCCGCCCGGGCCCTCTCAAACGCTGCGCAGTGCCCCTTCAAATGCCGCTTCCTCGCAATGATCTCTTGTAATCCGTTTGTGGTGCAGCTCAGACCTGCTGTGTTGGCAGAATACCGTATGGGATGCCAGGGTCGAGCAGCGGTGATGTTTCCAGCGGCAGCTTCCATTGCAACCTATCCTAAAAGAGGGGGAGCAAATAGAAGCAGGACGCAGAGTCCGGGAGCCCTCCGCAAGCCCCCACACGCGCTCAATCTGCGCCATGTTTCAGAGCGTTGCACGGCACACACATGGACACATCAAGAAGCAAGTGTCCCCAGTCGAGGGGCGCCGCGCTTCACCACTCTGACAGAGGCCGGGGCCTCTCGGCCCGCAGCTGCTGCGCTTGGCGCCTGGCTGATTTCAGGTGCACCGCGTGGGTGCCATCCGCGCCGCGGCTCGGCGATCAGGCGCCCCGGTACTTGAAGCACCGGTTGAGCGCAGCCCCAGCAGCGTGGCGCGGCGGCGCTGGTATTGGTGCGGCGCTGGTGTTGGTGCGGCGCTGGTGCTGGTGCGGTTGGCACCAGCACCAGGTGTGTCAACGGCTGCTGCGGTGCCCCATTCCGCTCGAGCGCCGGAAACACCAAATGCTTTGGACGGGGTGTGGGGCGGTTGCTCCCCACCCGTTCTGGCTCTCGTGGTGCGCAGGAGGCCGCCGTTGGCGGGCACCTTTTTGGTGTGTGCCCGCCTGGCTGCCCGCCTGGCGCGGTCTGCGGCTTGCTTGCCACGCAAAACCTGCTGAGACCATAACCATACCTCCTTAGCTATCCTGCCGCCTTGTAGAATCACGCACGGTAGCAAGCTCGCTCCCAGTCAGGGGGTATGCGACAGACAGATGTGTGCACGATTGGTGCCCAGGCACAGAGCAGGTACGGGCGCGACCGCGGGTTGTGGCGCGTGAACACCCTGAGCAGCACACCGGCTGGGCGAGCCTGCTGCGCAGCCCGCGGCAGTTGGCATAGGGGGTGAGCCTGAGGACACATGCGCAAGCCTTGATCGACCACGCACCCGCCCTCCTCCCTGTTCTTGGCTTGTAGCGTGAGCCGCCCTGGACTTGTGTCGCATCCCAGAGGTCATCCCAGAAATCTGTCCACAGATATCAACGCGACCCCTCCTCAAATTGTTACAGAGTTTTGTGGGCTCAGCTCAGCGGCCGCGACGGCACGCGGCCCTCACGCAGTGGGCACGGGTCCCAGCGGAATCAGGCCTGCCGTTCGCTGACAAATCATGACTCATGAAGCGAGATGGTATCTTTGTAGATGAGCCGTTTATACGCCTTGATTGATATGGTTCCCCGCCATCGACACATACACACGTCGCACCCATAACGTCTGTACCCATTCGGACGCGCCCCTTTCGCAAGTGGAAGGGGCGCAGTCACCACAACACACGATTGCCAACGCAATTAACCACAAAAAATCGTGAGTTTGTGCGCAGCACAGGCCTCGCCGTGACCCTCGCTCTCCACACGCCTGGTATGGCCGCCCAGACGAGCGCGGCCTCAACGCAAGGCACCCAAACGTGGCACCCAGCCCAGCCCACGCGCGCCCAAACGGGCGCCCCGCCGCCAACAAAAAGTGACGCGCGTCAGCAGGCGCCGGCGCTGCCCGGCTTCGAGCCCGCCGGCCGCTCGGAGCGCACACAGTCACCAGGCACCCCCGCTGGGGAGCATCTCAGCACCAAGGCCGAGGCCATGCACGCCGGCCGCCTCACTTCTTCTTGCCCTTGGCCTGCTGCTCTGCGCGCTTTGCGGCCTGGGACTTCTCCCACTGGCTCGCCCAGATGATGGGCTTGCGCTCCTCCTGTTAAGGTTATATTGAGGTTCCATCAGGGTTGAATAGGGAGACTTAGCAAATAGAGTGCAGGACATGGCAGGGGCAATGTTGTCATGAGGGGAGAGCGGTGGGATGCAAAGGTCGGCGGTGGCGGGTGTGGCATGATGAGCACACATGGTAGCGGGGCGCCGAGGGCGGCTGCCGCCGGCAGGGCGGCACAGCACAGCCGGCTGAGAAGGGCACGCTCCAGGGATGCTCTGTGCCCCCTCCCCCTC
>NW_014010192.1:0-811 GCF_000611645.1 Monoraphidium neglectum
GGATGCGCGGGTGGGGGTGCATGATAGGGGGTGCAGGCCGGGTGTAGTTGCAGGGGGTGGGGTGCACGGGCATGGGCGGAGGTGGTGGTGTGCGTTCATGGGTTGTGAGGGGTGTCGGCCAGGGGAAGTCAGCCCTGCCAGGTGGCGTTGCAGGACTCCCCTCGGCTGCAACACCACTGCGCGCCCTCAAAGTCTGCAAGAGCGCACAAATGACTATCAGAACACCCTCCGCTTAAGTCATCACCCCGCCCAACCCCACTCACCACCCCACACCACACCGTACCCGGCCCTGCCCCACCTGACCCCTTCCTTACGTCCACCGCCCCCTTCGCAAGATATTTTACCATGTACTGCACAGGCCCTGCAGCCTTCAGGGCCGCGGCCTGCTTGTGGACGTTGGGGGTAACTTTGGCTGGTTCAGTGTGTTTGCTGCCGTCATGGGCTGCAGGTGAGCCCTCTGAACGCGGCGGGGGAGGGTGGGTGGAGTGGGTGATTCAAGGACGACGCCGGTGGGGGCTGCAGAGTGCATATGTGCTGGTATGAGCAGTGCATGAGTTAGCGTGTGAACGGTTGTGTTTGTGTGTTTGTTTGTGTGTGTGTGTGTGTGTGTGTGTGTGTGTGTGTGTGTGTGTATGCTTACACGTGCATATGGATCACTGTTTCTTACTGCAAGGGCCCACACTCCTTGTCAGTCCAACACGCCAGTCCAACACGGCCCAGATGTCCTGCCCTGGAACCCCCCCTCCCTCCTGCCTGCGCTCATTCTCAACGTTCCGCCCACCACGCGTGACCCCCGCTCCCCCCCCCCCCC
>NW_014010192.1:1573-2521 GCF_000611645.1 Monoraphidium neglectum
CCCCCCCCCGCTCTGGGGGTGACAGTGTGGTGGCGTTTGAGCCGGTCCCGCTCTTCAGGGCTTTCTTTGAGTACAACCTGGCCCGCAACCGGGTGGAGGCCAGGGTGCAGGTGAGACGGCACGCGCGGAGCCCCCCCCCCCCCGCCCCGGGTGCAGGGAGCCAGGGGGTACACAGCACGTGATCGGCTGAAAGGCCGGGGAACGAGAGGCATCCAATGATAGCCTGCCAGGTTGCGCCGAGCCAAAGAGCTCTCTATTGCATACGTGAAACCCCCCGGCCTGGCTCACCGGCCCGTTTCAGACAACGTGAATTGAGCCTGCACCGCAATAACCTGCACCTCCCCGGCCACGCTTCCACACAACGCGCGCTGCGCCCAGATTCGTCCCACCGTGGCTGTGGCGTACCCCGGCCGCGACAACTACACTGTGGTCGTGCCGCAGCGCGGCATCTGGGGCACGGCCGGCATTGACGGCGCCAACATTGACGAGCACATTGACAACCAGGGGGCCTACCAGCGCATCAACGTCACGGGGGAGTCACTCGACGCGGTGGGTGGGGGGGCCAGGGCCAGGGCGTGGCCTGGGAGGGGGGGGAGCGTAGCTCGCGGCGGCAGGTGGCGCCGCGGGGCTAGGGGCGCTGGGAGGTGCCGCTGAGATGAGAGACGTCTCCCACTCCTTAGGCAGGATAGCAGACCGGCAGGCCAGGTCTGGAAAGCGCTGCGTCCAAGGCGCCTGTGCCACTCGCCCATGAACGGGGCGCCCTGCCCCTCCAGCTGTGGTGCCCAGGCACACACGCCATGCCAGGCGCGCACTCTCCTGTACTTGATCCCCCCCACTCCTCCTACTCCCCCCCGCCTAAAGGTCCTGGGTGACCGCCACGTTGACATGCTCAAGGTGGACGTGGAGGGCTACGAGCCTGACGTCATGGCGGTGGGGGGGGGGCTGGGG
>NW_014010192.1:3150-6615 GCF_000611645.1 Monoraphidium neglectum
AGGCAGGGGGGCGGGGGATGTGGCGGAGCTGAGACGGGGTGCCAGGACCCCGGGGGAGGTAATCGTGGCCCTTCTGCCCCATGACACGGCACTGCACTGTACCATTTTGTAGCGGTTTGCAGCGACTCCGAAACTGCTGGTCGTCGGTGCTCTGCACCTGTCAAGTCTTGTCTTGAAACCTCTCTCTCTGTCTATCTCACATACACATACACATACACATACACACACACTCAGACACATACACACACAATCGGTCACCATCCACCTGAAGCGCACCCCACACGTCACCACACACCACTCACAGGGCGCCCAGCAGCTGCTGTCTCGTCAGCTCATTGACAACATCGTGATGGAGTACTCACCACACGTGTATGAGAAGGGACGCCGGTGCGTGATGTTTCGCGTGTGTGGTTGCGCTCATTCAGGCTGGATTAGGGCAAGGAGGGAGGCCTGCTGCAACCTTGGCTGAGGGGGCAGCTGCGCAACGGGGTTGGGCACTCTCAGTGCGACTGGTTGACATGTCCGACCCAACCTCGCCCCACGCTTTTAGAGACTGCACTTGATCTACACACCCAAACACACACACACACACACACACAAACAAACACACTCCATCGCAACCCCAAACACACGCCTGGTCCCCGCCCATCTCGACGCCCCCGCGCCCCAGGTGGGACGACATGCCCCGCACCCCCACCATGCTGCTGGACCTCATCGCCGCCAACTTCACGGTCGCACAGATACGCAGCCGCGGGGGCGAGGAGGACGTCGCGTCCTGGAGCCAGCCCCTGGGGCTGCTGCCCCAGGTCACCCGGGAGAACCTGCGGTACGACCTCGCAGACACACGGCTCATGAGGTGGGGGGCGGGGTGAGGGGTGAGGGGTGGGTGCTGCTTAGCGTGCAAGAGGAAGGGGGGGTTGGCTGGCTGGTTGATTGGCAGGAGGAGCGTCGGAGGGAGGGAGGCCGGGGATGGGTGCGGCAGGCGCATGTGGGCAGCTGCACTGTGCTGTGATCGTGCAATATGCGGCACCGTGCCAGCGAGGGTCCCCGGTAGCTATCACATTATTGCTCGCACCCACCACGCCAGCATATCTGGCTGCGCACCCCCCTCCTCCTCCCGCCCACCTGACCCTCACCCTCACCTCCCACCCCACCGCGGCAGCTCTGAGGGCATGGTGTGGGCCAGGGAGCCGTGCGAGGCGATGCTGCAGCAGGGCCTGATCGTGGACGGCATGCCGGAGCGCTTCCACCCCAAGTCCTTCCGCGGCGTCATCTCCTTCAACACCAACGTCTGGGCCAGCCGGCTGGCGCGGCTGACGCCCCACCTCAGGGGCCCGCCCGTCGGCATGCTGCCCGCTGACGTGTCGGTCACCGACTCGTGGTTCTACCCCAAAGACAGGGAGTCTGACATGGCCATCGGCGGCCGCAGCTGCGAGGGCCTGCGGGCCACGGCCAAGGCCGACAAGATGGCGGAGAAGGAGCGCGCGGCGCTGCTGGTGTCGCACCACTGCCGCTGCGCGCCGGAGCTGCCGTGCCGCAAGGCGGAGGAGACGGCGGACCAGTGCGCGCGGGCTGGGGAGATTCCCTTCGAGGACTGACGGCCGCGGGTGCGAAAAGCCGAGTGCATGCGCAGTGCACAACTGCGGGCGGCAAGCGATGGTGCTGGGCGCGAGGTGTTGCGTGGTGAAAGGCTTCCTACGGTGCACGTGACATCATACTTAGCAAGGGACTGGTGTAGTATCGGGCTTCACTGCAACTTCAAGTGCCTGGCAATAGACCTGGGGGGGTCAGGTCGGCAATAACTGGGGATCTGGATATGCACGGGTGCCCCCTGGGGGTCACTGATTTTACGGCTTGTGATGATTGTCACTTGCATCTGGAGGAGGGCGCCTGCTGAAGTTGACCCCTCCCTTTTTGTACGCGCCAGTCCATCAGTCACTTCCTTCCTGCCAAGGGCTGTTACAAGCATCCGGTTTCGATCACGCAATGCATGGCGCATGCATGAACTGGCATCACTGCCCACTTCCTGCAGTGGTGCAAACGCACGCCCCCGTGACCCTGCTGTCTGCCCACGACCCTGCAGTCGCGACCACGTCTTTGTGGCTTGCACAAGTGGGCTGCCGCCGACGCAGGTGCCACGTCTGTACTGTAACAACAGGTCGCTGAAGGGTTGCCGTCCCAACATAGCACTGCCACGTCAAAGCAGGGCCATCTGTGGTACACAGATATACAGTGCACCTGAAAATGGGTTGCAGGCATCCCAGCGCCTGCAGCAGCTGACAATCTCTTTTTGAATACCAAGCCACTGCAGGAGACGCGCTCTGGTGTTGACGGTGATGCAGCAGCGCGGCCAGTGCTGCTGAACACATCTCTGTGTTGCAGACACATCAATGTGCTCAGCTCGTGCTCTGCTGTCAGGCCCAACAATTGTCCCACTTTACATGGCCAAGCCTCATTGCCATGCGGCCTGGCACAGGGGAGTCACACCATAACGAAATCGTCAGCAGCCGCCCGGCCGCCGCCGCCGCCCGCCGCCGCCCCCGCCCCTGCGCCCGCGGCCGGCGCGACGCAGCGGCCGCAGAGCACGACGCCTGAGGGGTGCCTGTAGATCACGCGGTCCCCCAGCAGCCGCCCGCAGCCGCGGCAGCCGGTGTCGTCCCCCACCACCACCCGCGCCTGCTGCAGCTCCGCCCTGTCAGCCTGCACCGCCAGGTGGCGCGCGCGGTGCAGGGCGCGCGCCACCTGCCCCGCCCGCCGCCGGTGCGTCACGCCGCCCAGCACGCGCGCGAGGGCCTCGCGGGCCAGGGGCAGCGGCATGGCGTCGTCCAGGGCCTGCAGCAGCCGCAGGGGGTTGAGCCGCGCGCCGTGGGCGTTGAGCACGCGCACCGCCGCGGCGTAGTTGGGCGCGGGGGGCGACTCCGCCTCGGCGTCCGGCTCGGACGCGTCGCCGGCTCCGACGCCTACCCCCTGCTGCTGCTGGTTTTCGCTCTGCTGCTGCTGCTGCTGCTGCTGCTGCTCCTGCTCCTGCTCTTGCTGCTGCTCCTGCTGCTGCTCCTGCTGCTGTGCCCCGGCTGCAGGGCGCAGGAACAGCTCCAGCAGCGCCAGCCACGACTCCTGGCCGCCGCCCAGCGCCCTGCAGTAGGCGATCGCGCCGTCCACCGCTCCAGCGCGCAGCGCGAGCAGGCGCAGGGCCCCCTGGTGGTCGCCGCGGCGGCTGAGGGCGAGAGCCTGCTCGTGCCACAGGCGGCTGCCGCGCAGCGTAGAGAGCAGCGCCTGCACAATTGCGCGGGCGGGGGCGCGGCATCCAATCGCATCAGAAGTGTGAGAGTTCCGGACCAATGAAGCGCTGGGTGGCAACGCTCTGTCGATCCCCCCCCCCCAGCGTTCAAGCAGCCAACCACGACAGCCAACCCCAACAAGACACCACAGCAAAGCACAGGTGGTGGCCTCCGTGCCCAGCGCACC
>NW_014010192.1:7063-8235 GCF_000611645.1 Monoraphidium neglectum
CCCCCGCCTCTCCACTCCCGGCCTCCCACACCTCTCTCGACCAGCCACGCCCCAACCCCCTTTTGACAACCCCGACCATGACATGAACCCTCACCCCCCCCTCACCTGGGGGTCATACAGGGCTGAGGCCTGCAGGTGGTGGCACAGCACACACCGCAGCTCAAACAGCCGCCCCGTAGCCACCCCCACCGCACCGCCCTCCCACGCGGCCGCCCGCGTCGGGGATCCAGGTGCCGCGGCCGAAAGGACGGCGGCGGACGAGGGGTGCTGCGCGGCAGTGTTGAGCCGGCTGGGCCGCCCAGATGCTGGGTGGCGGGCCGCGGGGTCGGCTGGGGCCGCCGCCGGCAGGCTGTCCTCGAGCGAATTGGGAGCGCGCTCCGCCGCCGCCGCCGCCGTGCGGCTGCCGGCCGGCCGCCCCGCGAGCAGGGGGAATCGCCGCGCCGCCGCCGCTGCGCTGCCGCCGTGGTGCCGCGACTGCTGGTCCGCGGCGGCCGCGTGCTGCCAGGACTGCTGCTGAGGGTCGTCCCAGGAAGACAGCGACAGCGACAGCGACAAGGCCGCCGCGCCGCGGCGTTCATTGTGCGACGCCGTCCCGCGGCCCCACGTGCCGCGCCGGCTGCCGCCCTGCTGGGCCGCCTGCCCGCCCGCACCGCTCGGCCCAGCGGCCGGCCCGTGGTGCTGCTGCCGCTGCTGCTGCTGTTGCTGGTCGTCGCGCGGCGGTGTGTTTGGCGCGTACACGACGGGCAGATGCTCCGCCATCTCCGCCAGCAGAGCATCCAGGGACGGCGCGCCCAACTGGCCCGACCCGCCTGCCTCCACGCCGCTCATGCGCCCTTCCCGGGCGCTCTCTGCCGCACCGCCACCACCACCGCCACCGCTGTCGCCAGCCGCTGCCTCCGCGACCCCCGGCCCCGCTGATGTCAGCGCCGCCGCCTCCGCCACGGCCGCGCGCAGCGCCGCCAGCGCGCCCTTTGCGGCGGCGGCCAGCCCCAGCGCGAGGTCAGTGTGCAGCGCCGCGTCTGTGCTGCCGCGCGCGTGGACTACATGCTGCAGGTAGCGCCACCGCAGGTCATCGGAGCGGCCTGGACGGCGCGGTTGGGGCGCAGAGGACGGGGTGGGGTGGGGTGGCGCAGGATGCTTGCGAGGAGTGGGCTGGGGGGTGGGGGTAATGC
>NW_014010191.1:0-6393 GCF_000611645.1 Monoraphidium neglectum
GCACGCACGCACGCACGCACTCACACACAAACACACGCACGCACGCACGAACACACACAAAAACACGCACACGCACATATGCACACGCACACACGCACACGCACACGCACGCTTCGCACCTCGACCGTGCCAATGCACAGCCTCACGAATGCTGCACTGAGATTGAATGACTCCAATGGAGGACGTGCTGTATCACCTGGCGCAGTGTACTGTGATGCGGGGAGACCCAGGGCGAAATAAATTCCGCTTGTACGAGCGCATGGCTCAAGTGCTACCTCTAAAGTTGGTTTAACAGCACAATCCACGTCGTGCAGCTGACTCAGTGTCCTGTCGCGCTACAGTCATGGGCCTTGTGCCACGTCACCACACTCGCTTGTTGCTCTTAGCTTTGGCAGTGATGTTCTGAAAGTGCAAGCATTGCGTCCGGCCTCTATAGCTTGCAGGACAGGACTTGTCGCCCGCTACGTGCCTACCCTGCATCCCAAGCCTGGGCGCCACACTTCTCGCACCGCGAACATCCATTCTACCCTGCACCAACACCCACCCACTCCCCATGCACCCACCCGTGGATGCGCTTGAATGATTGAAAGCGCTCTGCAGCAGCTCGCGGGCAGCTTCGTTGTCCCCTGCGCCGAATACAGAGGACCTCAGTCAGCCGTGCGCCTGACAGCTGCTTCATGGCATGGCACGCATAATTCCTTGTGAGGCTTGCCGACTCTGATCGTCCCGGCTGCTGTGATCTACGCACGTAGGCATTGAACACGGCGCGGTGATACGAGGCAAAGCTAGATCGAGTCATGAGAACGATTTTTCGTTTTGCAAAATAGATCACGTAGAGCAGCTGGGGCCGGACAACCGCGCTGCATCGTCGCAGAGGGCCCCAGCACGCTGGTGCAGGCTGCGTTGCGCTGCCGCTGGTCACTGCCGGAAATGGACCTGTTCAGCCGCACAGAGGACACAACAGTCCAGCACACAGGTGCCGGGTCTACGGGCAGCAAGTACTGCCTGCCGGCCCCCTTGCGCCTAGCGCGAACAACGGCAGCAACGACCCCAACGCGCCCCTTTTACGTAAATCGGTGCACACACTCCCGGCCACACGCGCGCAGCCTCCAAGATTAGCAATGGCGTTGCTCTCACGGTGGCAGACCTAGGAAAAGAGCCAGCCAAGGGGCTGCTGCGAGTCGTGGTGAGCCATCGGTCATCCGCCCACCTTCGGCAAGCCTGGCCGCTGCCGGCTCTCAATCTGCAAAATGCCAAGGGTCAAAGCCAGATGACGGTGCCCAAACCCGCATGTTGCATACCGCCAGAGTGTAAAAGGCTTCGGGAGGCGCCCTGATCCTTGCGTCCTGTGCTGCCCCCCCCCCCATGTCGTAGGACAACGTGCAAGGGTCCGTGCCGCTGCTGCTGCAGACGCATGGCGATGTGCGCGCCGTGCATGCGCAAGTCAAGGTGGGCCTGTCGGGGGCATTCCGCAAGGGGGAGTGCGCAGCTGGGACTCCTGCTCTGAGAGTGCCTGCTTTGAATGCGAGCAACTGCCTCTTGGCTGGTTTGCAAGGGGGCCGGGTGACCCGTGGAGCGAAACCCCACATGTGTGAGGGCCCATGTTTGTTCATCAGGCACCTCAGGAAGCGGCAGACGGCCCGCAACGTTTTTGGGCGTGCCGCGTGCACAACAAGGGACAAGAGCTCGTCGGTGCCCTGCCTGCTCATGCGCCCCCAACACATGCGCACATGCGCCCGCTCCCCGCTGTTGCGGCAGGCGGCCTTGGAGGAGGCCGTCGACGCCCGTGAAGGCGTGGCCAGCGTCGTCGGCAGCGTCAGCGAGCACGCGCGGCGGCGGCTCAGGGACAGCCTGGCCCAGCTGGCGGGCGTGCCGCAGCTGGCAGCATCCGGCGAGGCAGAGTGACGGCCGCGGAGCGGCCGGCCTACACTGAGGCGACAGGGTTGAGGCCGCCTGGGTGGGTCAAGCGGTGCTGGCAGCGCGTGTCACAATCCTAGGGCTACCAATTCAGCTGCAGTCCTTCATTTTGTTCCGCCACTTCCCGGCCCCAGTTGCTGACTTTTGCCATGTTTCTTATAGTCCCAGAGCCACCAGTGGAAGCAGCAGCAGTCCACTCTACCATCACGTATATTAAACAGTGGCAACTGCACCGCCCCACCCCCCAAAAGGCCTCCAAGGCAGGCGTGATTTTACGCCCACAACCTGGAGACCGGGTTCGACAACCGCTGACGCCATGGCGGGGGGCAGGCCAGCCTGCATAGCTTTGGATAGGCATAGGGCTGAGAGCAGGCCAGGAAGGACACACGGCTTGAATTCAAGAGGAAGCCTGTGCGCACTGCTTTCCGCGGGAAACAGGTGTGCACTCTCTTGAGGCTTGCGCGCTCTCAACCTTGGCAGGGAGGGCTGTTGGCGCTGCTGCTGGATGCAGCACGGGGCCCAGGTGGCGTTGAGATTGCCAGAGGCACAGGGTCCTGCCCGACTGGCACAGCCCAATCGCTTTACGCACACTGACTCTGTTCTCCCTTTCCACCCTCCCTTCCCCCTTTTCTCAACACACCTGCGGCCCTCTTTTTATGCCCACGCCCGTGCTTAATCCTACAACAGGGCGCCACCTTCTTGGGGGTGCAGGTAGACCCCATCCTGGAGCCCAACCAGGGGCCTCCACCAAGGCTGACGGCGTCCCGTGCCCCACGGCCTTCACGGCAACCCATGCATGCATCGTTTCTGCGTGTCGCCAAACCCTGTGCTTAGAGTTGGCAGTTTCAAAATCATCTACAGGCTCTGCGGGCCGCACTGTCGCACCTGCAGGCCTTCCATCATCCCATTCCGCGCCCATTGCGGCCCAGTCTCATCCCCGCTGCACCTTCATTGTCCAGTGACCGAGGCCCACACTCTCACTGCGACGTGCTTGTCGGGGGACCATTGGGCTGTTCAGCAGCAGGCGCCCCTGGAGCTCTGCGCTGGCATCTGGCGCCGCTGCAACGTGCCCACACAGACCCAAGCGATACCATTTTCAGAGGCATGCAGATGACGGGCCGTAGGCTGTTTCCATGCACCGACGCCCCCAGGTCGTCACAGCGCAACCTGGGTGGTTTTCGCATGAGGACGAGTGCGTTGAGGCCAGCCCCTGGTCCATGGGGCAGCATCAGCCTCCCTTCCAACTTGAATCCCCCACATTGTGCACAGCAGACCCAAACTGTTCGAAATGTGTTCCTGACTTGCATGGGCGCAGCCCTTTTTCGAGGTTTGACGTGCACATGCGTCCCGACTCGGCACAAACATCAATGGCAAACAAGGCGCAAGGGGGGGTTTCTGTGCGGCGCGATAAAGACGCGCCGAGTGATGAGAGTTGCGGTGAACTGAGAAATCGCTGCAGAGTGTTGAATAATGCCAGATACAACCCTCGGCAATGAGGGGGCCTGGGTGAAGGGGCCCCTGCAGGCTGCACCAGCATCTTTGCCGCTAAAGATTTCAGCACGCGGTGCCCGCACGAGGTCCGCAGGAATCCCAGGAGGGCTGAACCCCTCTGCTCACCAACCAAGTGAGAAGTGAGTCACTGTGTGCTGCGGATGGCGGTGTGCAGTCAGCCTGCGTGCTGCTGCACGGTTGAAGGAAGGCCACCGAGACCGCAGGGTACCGCCTCAGGATGGCGGTGAGCGTGAGCCGGGCTGCATCGGGCAAGTTCAAGTCGCATGTTGGGCGGCGCCCATAAGCAAGGACGGTGTCATCCGAATCGGCAATGGGGTTGCAGCAAGCAAGCGCGCGCCCCTCACCGTGCTGGCGAGCGCAACAGCTGCCCCTAGAGAAACCCGCGTACACCGCTGGCTGGCCCAGTGCAGCCCAGCTGGGTGGCGTGCGGAGACGGTACGTAGGCTGGGGTGAGGGGCACGCTTGTTTGTGCGGTAAGGCGCAGCAAGGGCGACCATGACAACAGCACAGCCGCCATATGTGAGTGGCATGTGCGGGGCTTGTCATGGGCGCACCTGGCAAAGTTAGTCTGGGGGCACATCCGTGCCAACTACCCCACCAGTACCTTCCGCGGCTGAGCGCCCTAAAAAAATGAGATTCGGCCGCAGCCAAGCAATGACGTGCGCTCCGTCCACGCGCTGCAAACGCGTACGACAAAAGATGAGCGCTAGCAGCCGCGGCCAGCTGTTGGAAGCCCAAAAAATGTGTGGGGCTTTATGTGACGGTTCGCATTCTTTGCAGCCCCCGCTACACTACGGGGCAAGTGCATGCAGTGTGACCGAGGAGCCAGCCAGGGTTTCGGCCAGGCTTCAGATGGAGAGGGCGGCGATTGATTGTATCCGCCGCCGCAGCCAATTCCAGGCTGCGCCGCGCCAGGGGCGCACCAGGCCGCGGCCGGCAGAAGGGCCGGTGCTGCAGCGACGGCGCGCCTCGATTCGGTTTGCGCGCGGCGCGACTGGTCAGTGCAGCTGGCGCGGCCCAGTGAAAAGCAGTGTGCGGGGCCGCGCCGTTGGTGCATACTGCAGGGTTTTTGCGACCAGGTTCGTATGAACTTGATCTGGATCAGATTCACACGCTCAGATCGCGTTGTTGTCGAAGATCTTCCGGAGGTCGGGCGTCAGCACGGGGCGGCTCTGGGAGGTGGGCTGCGGCGCGGCGCCGCTGCCGGAAGCGGGCCTGGCGCCCCTGCCGCCGCTCGGATAGCTCGACAGCGCCACACCATCCGGACTCCGGCCGTTCCTGGTGGCCGCCGCCGCCGGGCCGCCGCTCGTCGTGCGGGGCGGGCCGCCGTTCACGCCGCCGCCGCCGCCAGACCGCGGCAGGTTGGAGCCGTCGGGGCCGCCGACGCTGCGCAACGGCGGGCGGGCCGGCGGCGCGGCGCGCGGGGCAGGCAACGGCTCGTCCCGGAACTTCTCCCATCGCCGCGCCATCGTCGCCGCGTGCCACCGCTTGCCGAGCACAAAGCCGGCGCCGCCGACGATCCCCACAGCCGCGATGACGCCGATCACAATGCCGGCCACCGCCCCTGCGGGCAGCTTGCTGGCGCCGCCGCCCGGACGGGGCGGCGCGAGCGTGCCGACAAGTGGGACGACGATGCCGTCGTCGAACGTTGATGCGACGCCGTTGGATGCGTCTTTGAGAGATCTGGGCCGGCCGGTGACGACAGAGACGAGCTCCATCAGATCTCCGGTGACGGGATCTGTGCAGCTGACGAGAAGCTGCCGCATGGCCAGCTCCTGATCCGAGAGGAAAGACTGGGGCCGTAGGGTGGGAGAATGCGTGAAAGGAACCGTTTAGGAGGGGGGATGCGCAGGAAACATTTTGTGCCTTAGGAGGCTACAAGCACGCGTTTGTCGGGGAGACCAGGGCAGACTGGTGGTCCAGGGAAGCGTGCAATGAAAGGGCTGTGACAATTTTGAACATGTGATGATGCGCTTTGAACCATCAACAAGGATATGAGGGGGTGGCGCCCCGCCAGCGGGGGTGGGGACCAACCTGTGGGGGCGCCGGCGGCGCCGGCGGGCAGGTCAGTGCCTGGTGGGGGCCCCTCAGGCCGACGCGCATGTTTGGGCAGTAAAGGGCGCCGGGGCTGGGCGGGCAGGCTGCGGCCGCGGCGGCCGGAAGCAGCGTCCAGAGGAAGGGGGGCACGGGCCCCGAGAGGAGGTTGCCGCTGATGTCAAACGCCTTGGCTGGGCTGCCATTGGGGCTGCGGGCAGGGGTGAGGGAGCGGGAACAGGATGAGAGGTGATGGTGTGGCATGCAGGTGCAGGGGGTAGACGGCAGGAAGTGGGGAGGGGAATGGCATGACGGCGGAGTCTAATTCCTGGCTTCTGCAGCAATCGCGCGTCGCAGCACCCTGCGCCCCCCCTTCCAGATGCATGCAACTCCGCCTGCCACTCCGCCTGTCCCCCGCAGAAACCATGCACTCACGCGGCTCTTGTTGGGTACAGCGCCGCCACCTTGGGGTTGAACACAGCCAGGTTACTAAGGCCGGCCGGCACGCTGCCGCTGAGCATGTTGTCGCTGACATCAAAGTACGCCCCCACGCGCTGCCCCGGCGCCAGGTTGCCGGCAAACGCCGGGAGGCCAGCAACGAGGCGGTTGTTGGAGAGGTCTATGAATTCGAGCATGCGCTGCTGCGCGAGGCGCGCCGGGAGGGTGCCTGGAGACGGAGGGAGGGTGCAGGCGGAGGGAGGTTCGGAGGCTTGCACGTCTGTGGGCGTGCGTGTGTTGAGTAACCTGAAGGTGGGTATGCGGGCCGTCAAACTTGCATCCGTGATTCCTCTTGACCTAAGATGCAAAGGTGCATGAGCATGAGCACGTGCACACACACACACACACACACACACACACATGCAGCCGCCCATGAACACATGTGCATAAGCGTACGTTACAACACACTTCTGCTCCCTCCCGCCCTCGCCT
>NW_014010190.1:0-996 GCF_000611645.1 Monoraphidium neglectum
TTGTACAGTCATACATGGGTTTACAACTGAACCCTAAACCCTAAACCCTGGTGTGTCCCCAGGTGGGCACCAGCCAGCCACGTGAGGACAGGTCACCGTTCAGCTTTATAGGGTTCAGCTTTATAAGCCCTAAACTAGTAGCTTTATAATTGTCAACGGTTTGTTGGATCCCTGCATGGTGCTGCCACGCAGCAACGCACGACTGGGGGAAGCAGGATGAGCGGAAACAGTGG
The DNA here is from genome assembly GCF_000611645.1 of Monoraphidium neglectum. NCBI lineage: Eukaryota > Viridiplantae > Chlorophyta > Chlorophyceae > Sphaeropleales > Selenastraceae > Monoraphidium > Monoraphidium neglectum. The sequence continues at coordinate 234 of NW_014010190.1, forward strand.
TTCTAGCAGACATTGCTGAGCTGGCAGGCGCCAAAGTGAAAGACTGCTCGGCGCTCAGGGTTTAGGGTTTAGGATTTGGGGTTTAGGAGGGGGAATGTCTGCAACCGCCAGCAACCGCTGTACAGTCATACACGCTTTCGTCCTTTCTAGACAACGGTTACAGCACGAAACAGCTGCATTTTTTGTCCCATCATGGGCCATGTGATGGGAGAGCAACGCCCACAGCAGTCTGCCGCACTATTTCGTGTGTCAAGGTGACGTCAGCAGCAGCACTGGGCACGTGTGTCGTGGCTGTGCAGTTCCACCCTCGTTGCATCCATGTGGGTGTGAGGCCAAGGCTGCTACCAACTGCTGCACTGCCTTGGGCACATCCAGCAGTCAGCCAGGGGTTGACTGCTGGTGCCAGCAGCCTGCCTCACTCTTTTGGTGAGTCATGTTGACGTCAGCAGCAGCACCCGGCACGTGTGTCATGACTGTGCAGCTTCCACCCGGGCTGCAGCCCTGAAGGTGTGGGGGTTAGGGGGGGGCCGTTGCGCTGCCTTTGGCAAAACTGCAGGATGCAGCACTTCGTTTGCATCCAAGGTCAGACTTCTGCCCAGCCTGCTCAGTTTTCGGCTCTGGCTCTTGGGGGCGGTTTCAAGACAGCATGGAGCCCTGCCGCAAGCAGACACACGCATGGGGTTAATGCTGGTGGGCTGGGGGCAGCCTTGTCGCATCATACCTTTGACTATGTGACAAATACAAAGTGGGTGGTGTGGGTGCA
>NW_014010190.1:1439-6833 GCF_000611645.1 Monoraphidium neglectum
GCCCTCCACCACCCATCGTGCAATCCAGTGTGCAGGTCCCTCACACCCCTCAGACGACGCACATGGCATTTCAGCACCATGGAGAAAGTCCGCAGCCGCCGAAAAGCGCTGTCCAGTAATACAGGGGTTCACACCGAAACCCTAAAGCCAAGCTCAAAGGGCGTATGCCCCCGCCCGACACGCGCCGGTGCACCGGTGTGCGGGGCGCCGGCACCCCGCATCACTCAGTCAAGCGCATGGGCGCAGAGGATGGACAGCCGCAAAGCTTGAACGAAGGGCAGGAAGGCCACGGGGCGCCCGCTCAACCAGGCCGGCGCGCCGCCTGACGGCGCGCTGGCGCCGAAGCTCTAGGCATGCACGTTGGCGCCAAGGGTGGACAGCCGCCCAGCTCAAACATGCTGCGCCGCGCTTTGCAACCATGTTTGTGAACCTGCCTGCACACGCCCGCATGCACGCCCGTGTGCGCAGCGCAGACCTGCACACATTTGGGGCCTTGCTTTGTGCACGCCTGCTTTGCACGGCAAACGGTGGCCACTTAAGTCCCCGTCGCACAACGCTGATGCTACAACGCCACATCCCGTGAGCCTAGATGGCTCCAGGAGCGGGCGACCGCGGGTTCTTGTAACAATCCTAATCCTGATCCTTCTGCACTCTTTAACACCGAGCAGTCAGGTAGTACAGTCAACCCTTGGTTATAGCAAACACTGTTATAGCGAAAAACCACGTACAGCGAAGGAATTCCAGGTCCCAATGTGTTTCAGTACATTTTGCCCCCGGATACAGCGAATTCAGAAGCCGCGTACAGCGAACGGCGCCAGCCTGCCGCCTTCACTGTAACCAGGGGCCCTGCTGCTGCAGCCGCGGGGCGTGCGCGCCCGTGCCGCCGTGCAGCTGCATGCGACGCCAGTGTTCCAAACAACTAAGAGAACAGAATAGCACTTAGCATATGACTGTGCTTGTCAAGGGGTCACATGCTTATGACAGGTTTATGACACATAGAGCTACAGTAGGTGCGCTGCCGCACAACGCGCACGCAGCGCCCCGCCGTGCAGCGGGCACCAGTCACTGCTTGCGCGCACACCTGCGGCAGGCCTTCTTGACGGGTGCGCGGTTCTTGCAGCCACCGTATAGACATGTTCGCGCCACAACCTTCGCACGTGCTTCTTTCAGCCAAAACTTCGCCTCAGCTTGGCAACCGTAAACCCTACCCTAAACCCTAAACCCTAGGGCAAGCGCGAAAACCTGACGGTGGGCGATAAACTTAAGGTGCTCGATCTTAGGACAAAGATCCCTAAGATAGATCGGCTCAACCGCACGGCAGTGTGGGCGCTGCAGCGGCGCCGCCGGAGCGACATTCGCATGTTCTTTCCGCCCACACCCGGGCAGTAGCGGCTGTCAAGGCCGTGGGCCTGTAATCTACTGTTGACTGGATACAGCGAACGCCAGCCCCTAGAATTTACTATACTGATTCAGCGAAAAACCACGTATAGCGAACGGATTCCGGACAAAAATGGGTTCACTATAACCAAGGGTTGACTGTAACTCAAAGTTTGCGAGTAGGTGCTTGCGTAAAATTGAGTTATCAGCAAACACATCAACACATTGCTAAGGCTCCTGCGGGCTGCTCCAGCCTGCTGAAACCCAGCGCGTGAGTGCCCTTCGTTTGTCCTTTGAGGTTTGGCAGCTGCACTGCCAATCGAAACATGTTTGCTGAACTCTCTGGTGTTCATCTCTCATGCAACCCAAATTCAGCGAATTGCACATTACTTGGGAGGTCAGGATGGAGTGTCCAAGTGCAAATGCGGCAACACGAGGTGCGTGTCGGAGGGCGGCGGCGGGGGCGCATGCCGTGCCGAGCAAACGAGGTCTGTAGCGTATGCCTGCCTGTTACGGGATGTCGTACAAAATTAAATACAGTGTGATGCTTGCACTATACTACTCTCAGCCAAGGCCCCCCCTGCCAGTCACTCAACATTTGACAGCAGGCCTGTAGACTCGCATGCCTGCACGACCTCGTAGCCGACGCCTGTCGGCGAGTACGGCAGAGGCTTGCCCTCTGCCAGGTGGGTGCGGTCCAGCAGGCGGTCCAGGGTGGGCTCGTCCACGACGCCCGACTGCGGCACGTCATCGCCCGAAGAGTCAGACTTCAGCAGCTCCAGCAGCTCCGCCGCGTTCATGCTGCCAGACACGCCGCTCTATTGTTGCAAGAAGTGAGAGCCGTGGGGGTCGTGAAGGGTTGCAGACTGCAGGACTCACTTCTATGTGCGCGAATCTATCAAGGGACGAGACTTGAGTGCTGTCCCTGCACAGGGCGCCCACCTGACCATTTTCCAGCCACATGACATCAAATGGCCTGCAACATGGTACTTTGCCAAGTGCCGGGCTGCCTGCCGAGGCCCACCTGGTCCACCACCTCCTTGAAGACGCCCTTCTTGATGACCAGCCGCTCCAGCGCCATCTTCTCCCCTGCACGCTTCAGCATCTTGCCCTCCACGCTGTGGGCGGTGGCCAGGCGAAACACCAGCACGGGCCTGTGCTGGCCGATGCGGTGGCAGCGGTCCATCGCCTGTTGGGGGCAAAGGAGACATCATTGGAGCCGCAGGTTGAGGAATGCTGTGCTCCACAAAAGCTGGGAACTTAGTGCATATAGTGCCAAGTGCATGGCCCAAGCAGCAACATCGCAGTTGCAGCCCGTTGAGAATCAAGGCTACCACAATGGATATTGATGGGCTTGCTTGACATGGAACATTCCCGGTTGCATGCCTGCAACATTTGAAAATGGGCCCAACAGTGCCGGGCATCCTGTCGCTCCCCCCTCATGGCTCATGGGCAAGGCAAATGTTGAGTTGTCTAGGCGCGGATGGGCACCCACTGGGGAACCACACACACGGCAGTACATCAGCTGCACCGGGCTTGCACAGCTCACCAGACAGAGGTTGCCTTGCAAACGGCAAGCTGCCCCCTGCTCTCGTGTACAAAGTTATTGCAAAGACCACCAGGCAAGCACGCTGGCTCCCAAGCCCCACCTGCAGGTCCTGGTGAGGGTTCCAATCACTGTCGTAGATTATGACGGTGTCTGCTGATGTCAGGTTGATTCCCAGGCCACCCGCGCGCGTGGAAAGCAGAAACAGCCAGGTCTTGGGGTCGCTGTTGAAGTCGCGGATGTTGGCCTGGCGCTCCTGCCATGCGATGGAGCCGTCAATGCGGCAGGCGCGCTCCCCGCGCTGCTCAAGGTACGTCTCGATCAGATCCAGCATCTTGGTCATCTTGGGGGTAAGCCAGCAATGGGAATTTGGTGGTGTGGAAAAGTAGGGACCCAATCCAACCCAGGGTCCGGACTGTGCCAGGATGTGCCGGCTGTGCATGCGCAAGAGTCCTAGATGGCGAATGGATCACGCCACCATCGCGCAACGTCACTTTACCCTTCGAGCCCTGGCTCCCCTGACCTGTGAAAAGATAAGGACCTTGTGTCCCCCAGCCTTGAGGCGGTCCAGCAGCCGCTGCAGCAGCGCCAGTTTGCCACATTGCTCCACCAGCACCTCAGGGGAAGGGTACATGGTGCTGGCGCTGAAGGGGCCAGTGATCAGGTCGGGGTGGTTGCAGTTCTTGCGCATCTGGAGCGGTTGGAGGGTGCGAGTGGTATTTGGAGTGGGGTTGGAGGTTGACCTTGGCGAGGAGGAACGTTCGAAGGTGCGCACGCCGCCCATGACTTTCAAGACCGTCCTTCCATCCTGCCCCACTACCCGCACCTGCATGAGCACGTTGTTCAGCTTGCCCAGTGACGCCGTGCTGCCGCCCTCCTGGTCCGCCACGCGCGCCATCTCATCCTGTGGAATGAGGGGGGGGGGTGTCAAGCGCACCATGTGAACTGTAGGGGGTGGTGGGCAAAGTGCCCTGGCGCCGAAGACACCGGAATCAAGGAGGCTCATGGACGCGCGCAGCGAGGCACAGCACAAAACACCGCTTTTGCGCGAGTGCGCTGGCCCCCTCTCCCTGTTCAACCCTCACCGCCAGCGAGCGCTCCAGCAGCTGCTGGTTGAGCTGCTTCTGCAGTGCCGTCATAGGCGCGTACAGCAGCAGCTCCTGCTTGCGGGGCAGCGCAATCTCGACGTCTGCCTTGATGCGGCGCAGAAGGAAGGGCTTGAGCAGCGAGTGCAGCTTGTCCACCACCGCCGCCCGCTGCTCTGCTGCCACCAGCTCCGCGTCCTCCTCGCCGCCGCCCACCACGCTGCTGGCAATGTCAAACCAGGACTCAAAGTCAGCCAGGTTGCTGAAGATGTCTGGCAGCAGGTAGTTGAGCAGGGACCACAGCTCGGCCAGGTTGTTCTGCAGCGGGGTGCCTGGTGGTTTGGTTGGTTGGTTGCAGGGGGTTGGATTGATTGACATATGAGCAGGAAGCTTCAGTACAAGACGCGCAGGACGCGCCGGGATCACTGCATGTTGATGTACGCGCAGTGTTGACGAGACGAGGGGCGTGCACACAGCGGGCTCCTCCCGCACCCTTTGACATCACTTCCCAGCCCGCCCATGCCCCAGCCCCACCCGTGAGCAGCAGCTTGTTCTGCACGTCCAGGGTGCGCAGCTCGCGCAGCAGGCGGCAGTTGGAGTTCTTGAGGCGGTGGCCCTCGTCCACCACGATGTACTTGTAGTTATACTTCGACAGGGCCTTGATGTCTGCCATCACAATCTCAAAGCTGGTCACAATCACAGGGAATGTGGGGCCCGCGGTGCCTGTTGCGTGGGAGGGTGCAGAGGAAGGGAGGGTGCGGCATGTTGGCAGAGGCACACGCACACGGGCTCAGCGGACGTGATAGCCACAAGGCAAGCGATTGGTGACCTGATGCCGCCCACGATTCCCCCTCCCAGGCTCCCATACTACCCGTTTTGGCCTTGCCTGTGGGCATGGACCTGGCGCGAATCTCCGCGCGCTCCTGCCTGCTGCCGTGGTAGAGCACCACCGGCAGGCTGGGGCACCAGCGCTCCACCTCACTGACCCAGTTGGGCAGCACAGACAGCGGGCCCAGAATCATGAAGGGCCCGTGGATGCCATTGGCGCGCAGGTGAGCCAGCAGGCCGATTGTCTGGACCTGGACAGGGGCCAGGGAGAAGGTTGGGTTGGCAAAAGCAAGGCAACTGCTGGGCCGTGGCCACTGCGAGCGCATGCCAGGGTCAGCAAGCATCCCAGTCAAGGTCAAGGTGGCGGCTAGCAATCCAGGAGCAGCACAGGAGGAGACGTGCCGCACCGTCTTGCCGAGGCCCATCTGGTCAGCCAGGATGCCATTGAGGCCATTCTGCCACAGGCTGATGAGCCACCTGACGCCTTTCAGCTGGTAGTCGCGCAGCTCGCCATTGATCAGCGGCAGAAGGGCCTGGCCGTGGTGGGGTGGGGTGGGG
>NW_014010189.1:0-6388 GCF_000611645.1 Monoraphidium neglectum
GTTGAGGGCGCGGCGGGCTGGAGGTGCATGTTGACAAGGTTAGCACGGCCAATCGACAGCGTGCGCTGCGAACACACTGCAATTTGCAGTGTCTTTGCATGCAAATGGATGCGAGCTCCATGCACCAGCATGTGCAAACAGCTGCCTTGGTTCAAACACAAGCACACCCACACCCACACCCACACCCACCCACCCACACACACACACACGCCCATGCAGGCGCACACGCACGTGCACACCACATGTGCTTGCACCCAACCACATGCACGTGCGTGCCACATTCCTTGCCCCCTCCCCCTCACCGGCCGTAATCCTTGACCTCGTCAATCACGTGCATGCGGGCCCACAGGAAGGCCAGGCACGCGTCACTCAGTGTGAACTGGGAGTCCACCAGCCGCGCATCACCCATCAACGCCAGCCACCCGTCCAGCTTCAGCACCTGCGATGATTGTGTGTGTGTGTGTGTGTGTGTGTGTGTGTGTGTGTGTGTGTGTGTGTGTGTGTCTGTGGCTGTGTATCTGTGTGTGCACACCAATGGGGGGCATGCGCGCAAGCACACAATTGCTTGGCGGGGCGTGCAGCGATTTGACTAGGAAAGGCGGGCCAGGGGCACCGTATGGTGGCAACGCTGGCCTCACGCGTGGTAATCAAACATGCAGGGGCGCCCCACCTTTGGCCGCAGGCCGCCGCCTGTTGGTTTCAGGCGGTAGCGGCTGTAAAGCGCCTTGAGCACCACCTTTGACGCAGAGGGGTGGGTGTAAACAGAAGAGCAGGTGTGAATGGCAAGGGGGCCGCAGGAGTGTGGTTGTGCTGTATTTTGGCGCCCAAATCTGTGCAGGTCACCTCTCAAACAAACACGAATGCACACACATGTGCGCACACGCATGCACGTGCGCGCGCGCGCACACACACACACACACACACACACACACACACACACACACAATTGCATGCACACGCACGCGCGTGCGTTCCCGTGTCACCTGGTGTTTCTTGAGCAGCATGTCGACCTCTTCCGTGTACAGCCGCTCCGTCCTGAAGTCGTTGGCCACGCAGCGCGCCATGGGGTCCAGCCGTGCCGCCAGGTTGCGCTCCAGCAGCAGCTCCACCGCCGTGGCGAGGTCGTCCGTCTCCTGGCCCTTGCCGTACTTGGCAATGGCTGGGGGGTGGGCATGCGTTGTGGCAATATAAGTGTGGATGCTTGTGTGTGTGCGTGCACGTACTTGTATGTGTTGGGTGTGTGTGTGTGTGTGTGTAAAGGTGCAGGTGTGCATGCTTGCATGCACGTCATACTTGGAATTGTGTATAGGTGCAGGTGTGCATGCTTGCATGCATGCCATACTTGTTTTGTACAACACACAGGAAAGGCATCAAACACGTGCAGCTGTTTGCGAACAAGTGTTGCAGGGTGGCTTCACAGGCGCTTCACAGGCTGGCGGGCAGGGCGGCCTGCAAAGTCTCTGGCGGCTGGCTCAGGCCAGCAGCCCCGTGTCTGGTGCGTCGCTCCACGGCAAGCTGCCGCCTGCACAACACCATGCGTGACTACGCCCCAGGCCGCCCGCCCTCGCCAGTGGGGCGCGCACCCAGCCTAACGATGGCCTCCATGAATTGGAACCGCATGGACGCATGCTCATCCAGGACAGAGTACTCGGGGCTGCGGGGCAAAGTGCAAGCGCCACGGATCAAGGGGAGGACCACATTGCAATCACGGCCCCCAAGGAGCGTGCAATTGCAGCTTGATGGATGGCGCAGGCTACCTGCCTGGCCTGATTTGACTGCCTGGTGCGGCCCATCCCCGCCGTGTATCTTGGTGATCAACAACAGCCAGCCAATGCGCGCCCCCGCCAAGCTCAACCCCGCGGTCCCGGCCGCCGCCGCACCTCTTCTTATCGCTGACAAAGTTCGCGACGATGAAGATGGTGTCGCAGTCAGACCGCTTGATGAAGGCCGAGTCCGGGTCGGGGATGGCGGCGTCGTCCAGGAATGAGGTGAAGGCGTTGAGGGGCATGTGGTAGGGGTCGTTGCCGCCCTGGGCCGCATAGTACGTGAACGCCGCCAGGAACGTCTGCGCGCACAAGGAGTGGTGCGCGCGCAGGGCGGGCGCGCGGGTTTTTTGCTGCAAGTCGACAGTCTCTCTGAGGGAAGGATGCTGGATCCTGAAGCTCCCTCACACGGGCAGGGTGGTACTTGACAGTGTCAGTTGCATCAGAAAAGGCGCACGCCCCCAATGAACTGGCTCGTACACCAATGACCCTCGCTTACACCCGCCCAAGGCCGTATCGTCAAGCCCCTCCCCGGGCCCCAGCACCTGGTAGTGGCGCTTGAGCACTGCGTGCACCTCGGCCAGCGCCGCCTTGTCAGGCTTGTTGGCCGCGCAGGCCCTGTTCTCGCGGGCCAGCATCGACATGAACTTCTCCTTGGCGCATGCGCGGCCCCAGTCGCGCTCAAACATCTTGTCCAGGGTCTAGAATGGAGCGGTGGGGAAGGGGGACAGGCGGCAGGCGGGGCTCAAGGGGCATTGCCGGCCCGTCAGCGCCGCTGAGGCAGGTGCGGGCGACTGCTGCATGCTCAGCCGCCCTGCCGGGATTTGGGTTATAAAACGTGCGACAAATTGACTGCTAGCACCGTTGTGACGAGGGCGCACAGGGCCCCTTGCAAGGGATGACACCATCACCCCGCTCGCTCAAGGTCCGTCGGTCCCGACCCCACCCCCCGCCCCTCCGCACCGCGGCGCCGTCGTAGTAGGCGCGCGCGTCGGCCTCCTTTGACCGGCCCTTGAAGATGCTCATGGGCAGGGTCCAGGGCTCGCGCTCCTCTTTTTGGGGCACGTACACGTCCTCCTCCGTGGTGGTGGACGTGGTCTTCAGGATGGGCTGCGGATTGGATTGGCCACGAGGAGATATGTAAACAGACCGTGTGTGTGTGTGTGTGTGTGTGTGTGTGTGTGTGTGTGTGTGTGTGTGTGTGTGTGTGCGCGCACGCGCGTGCGTGCGTGCCTGCGTGCGTGTGTGCGTGTGCATACGTCTGCATACGTGTGCCAGCGTGCGCATGTGTTTGGAGTGCAGTCACTGAGCTCGGAGGTAACCAGCCAAGGTCCATCTGTGGCCTTGCGTGTTTCAAGTGCACGCTGAGATCGAATTCCCATGGCCCCGTCACGGTGACATCACCGCCGCACGTTTGCGGTGAACACCAGCTGCAGGTTGTCCTCCCGCAGCGCGCCAAACGCGGGGGCGTCCAGCCGGTCGCGCCGCTTGACGGGCAGCGTGTGGCGCGGCGGCAGCGGCACCAGGCGCGGCACCACCTTCTGCGGCACGTAGGGGGGCGCGCTGCAGGCACGGGAATGGTGCCGGCAAGCAGGCGGTGTGGGTATCGCACAGGTTTTGTTTGAAAAATTCGGATGATTTGTCTGAATAAAGGCAACGAGGAGATGGCAGCAAAGCCCTTCGACAGGGTGCAATTTTGCGTCATCCTTGCCACAGCGTATCAACACCAAAACGACAGGCTGCGCGGCTCCGTCACAGCGCGCGCACTCACACACACACACACACACACACACACACACACACACACACACACACACACACACACACACACACACACACACGTTTACACACACACACGGCTCATCTCCCGGCCGCACCTTCCTGGCGGCCGTGCGATGACATCCAGGACCTCGGCCAGGGGCATGGACTGCTGCAGCGCCAGCGGCACGGTGGTGGGGCGCGGCGGGGGCCTCACGGGGCCGATCTCCGCCTCGTCCATCACGGAGCCGCCTGGGAGGGGGGGATGGGATGTGAGAGGGAGAGAGAGAGAGAGAGTGTGTGTGTGTGTGTGTGAGAGAGAAAGAGAGAGAGAGAGTGATAAAGAGAGAGAGAGTGTGTGTGTCGCTATGCGTGCGTGTGTGTGTGTGTGTGTGTGTGTGTGTGTGTGTGTGTGTGCGCGCGCGTGCGCGTGTGTGTGTGGAGGGGTGCGGGTGCGCGCGCGTGTAGGGGGGGGGATTGTTGCTGTCGCCAGGCATGTGAGCGAGAAAGGGGGATGACAGAGCACGCGAGTGCGTCACCTGGCCAGCGCCGCGTGCAGGCTGGCGAGGCAGCACGTCCGCAGAATTGCGCGCACCTCCCACGACTCCTCCCCCCTACAAAACCATACGCCCTGTAGGGCTTGCCCTCCGCCGCGTTTAAGCGGCCGCTTCCGCACCCATCACAAGCGCTCGACCCAAGTAAAACCGCCTCCCCGCCCACATCATCCCCACCTGCGCAGTACATGAACACCTTGCGGCCGTTTGGCAGCATGTACTCTGTGAACAGCCCCTCGCTGACCTTGGCCCCCTCGACGTGCTCAAACAGCGTCAGCACGGGGCGCGCCCCAGAGCTGTCTGTGGTGAAGATGCGGTCGTCAAACGCGACCAGCGTCCGGGGGCGCTGCGGGGACAGCGCGATCTGAGAGGGGCGCAGTGAGTGGGGGCGGCGGGAGGGGGCGGGCGGCCTTGAATACAGCAGAATTCTGGCAAGGGCAGCTGGGGGTGGTTTCATGGGGGTGGCGGGGACGGCAGCCGTGCGATCGAGCGGGGCGCGCGTGTGCTGTGGGGAGCACAGGGTGAGCGCCTGAAGATGCGCAGCGGTCGCGGCCGGTCACCAGCGACCTGGCGTGTCCCTGTGGCTGGCGGCTAGCATGAATTGTGTGTGTGTGTGCGGGAGGGGGGTGGCTGGTCTCCACCCAGGTTGCGGCCCGCCCCCACCACCGCGCCCACCTTCAGGCTGATCCCGCCGTCCTGCTGCTGCAGCAGCCCCTCAGCCGCCGGCGCGTCTGCGATCGTCACGCCCCTGCTGCCCCTCGCCCCGGGGCCGCCGGCCCCCACGCCGTCCGCCGCCGGCTGCCCCCTGCCGTCCCCAGACTCTGACTGCGAGGCGGCCCTTTCCTGCGGCGCTCGGCCCCCAGCCGCCAAGGCCGCGGCTGCCGCCCTCCCGCCGCTCGCGCTGCCGCCGAGCGCATCTCTCCAGACGGCCGTCCCCGGGTCCGGCCGGGGCTGCAGCACGGTGAGCGGGCAGCGGCCCTGCTGGCGCTCTGCAGTGGTGGGGCGCTCCAGGGCAAGCGCCTGGGTGGCGGCGAGCTCTGGGGCCAGGCAGCCTGTCGTCAGCACCTGCGGTGAGTCATTGGGCGGGCGGCAGGCGATGCACCGAAAGCCGCTTTCAACAAACACAAGTGGTGCAGCATTGAGCGTGTTTCAAGAAGCGTCGTCGATGCAACCGAGGAGTGTCAATGCTACATTCAAGAACCGTCATCGCCGTAAGCGCAGATGCATGGCGCGGGCCGGTCGTCGTGCCCCGGCACGAGAGCAGCAGGCAGCGGCGCCCGACCTGGGTGGTCCCCGCCGCCAGCTCTGGCGCCTGGGCGGGCGGCTCGCACTGCAGCAGCGGCCGCGCGGCGCTGTGCAGCGCGTAGCGCCCCTTGGCCTCCCGGTACTCGCTCACGGCCGGGGACCAGCGCGCGTTGCCTGCGTGCAGACAGGGTTGTCAATTGTACTAGGATCTCAAGATGGCAGTCACGCGCGCTTTGGTATGGTGAGTGGGGTTGGGGTCAGGCGCAGCGACAGGCGGGGCCGGTAGCACGCTGGCTGAAGCGCCGCTGAATTGCATGAGAGAATATCGGGTGGCGTCTGGCCGTCGCCCTGGCGCCGCCCTCAGCTGTGCATGCTGCAGGCACGCGTGAGAACAAGCTGCTTTGAAACGAGGAGGCCGAGTTGCCGCGTGGCTCAGACCGAGTCCGCACCTTGCCGGTCAAAGGCGTCGGGTGAATCCTGCCACAAATGATACAGCGGCCGGCACAGCAGCCGCTGCAGCCCCCGCGCATCTCCGCCACACGCGCCGCCCTCGCCCCCGCCCCCGCCGCCGCCGCCGCCGCACCCCCACTGCTCCTCGAACGCCGCCTTGCGCTGCCGCCGCCGCTGCGCCTCTTCTCTGAAGCCGGTGCCGCCGCCCAGGCCGCCCGCCGCGCCGTCTGGCGCCGCGAACGTGCTGTCCAGCCAGATCAGGAACTGCTCCCGCGTGTCTGGCAGCGCGATGGGGCTGCCCGGCGCCGCCCACACCGACGTGCAGACGCTCTTGCCGCTTTTGCAGTGCGCCACACCGCCGGCGCCGCCTCCGGCCACGGTCCGCGGGCGCACCGCGGGGCTGCGGGGCGGCGATGGCGACGTGAGTGTCGGGGAGCCGGGGGCGCCCAACAGCGGGAGCGGGCCGGGGGCGGCGCCGTCTCCGCAAGTGTGGGGCTCGTCGGGGTTGCATGGGCGCCCGATGGGCGGAAACAGCACTTTCGGGCGTACCGCGCCCGCCGCCGCCAAGGCGGGGTCGTGGTTGGCGGGCGCCCGCGGGTGGGGCGAGACGCGGCCCCC
>NW_014010188.1:0-3232 GCF_000611645.1 Monoraphidium neglectum
GCAGCAGTGGGGGTAGTGAGGAGGAAGACGACTTCCGGCAGGCGCGGGCCAGGAGGAGGCGGCGCGGCGGCGGCGGTGGTGATGGGGGGCGGCCACAGCTTGACGCGCAGCACTGGGATGGTCCCGGCACGTCGGAGGATGGGGGTGGTGACAGCGGGGACGAGGGCATGGCAGGGCTCGCTGAGGGCACACCCTTGGCGGCGGCGGCACAGCAGGGGGGCGCATTGATGGCGGCCGGGGGGTCGGCGGAGAATGAGGGCAGCGGCGGCGGTGGCGAGGGCAGCGGCGGCGGCGCGGGCCCGCCTGGCGGGTACCGCCCGCAGGTGGGGGCGCCTGCTGAGGACGACCTCCGGTCCTTTGGTCTGCATTCTGAGGCGGCGCTGGCCACGGTGCCGGACAATATGCTGGTGCGGGCCGCGGGGGATGACATCACCTTTGTGTTCAGCAACCAGGTCGCGGGGAAGGAGGTCGCGGCGCCGCCGCCGGCGGGGGCTGCAGCGGGCGCTGGCGTCGCGGCCAAGGGTGCCACGACGGCGGGGGCGGGCGGCGTCCCCAGGGCAGCGGGGGCGGCAGCGGGGCAGGGCCAGGGGGGTCCGGGTGGCGCCCTGAGAGTGCAGCCGGCGGCACAGGCGGTAGCAGCGACGGCGGCCGCGCCCCTGGCCGACGCAGCGAGTAGGGTGAACGTGCAAGCCGCGGCGGGTCCGGCAGGCATGACACCCGCCAAGCAGCAGAAGCAGCAGCACCCGCAGCGGCAGCTGCCGGTGGCGTCGACAGCCGCAGGTGGGGCGCTGCACAAGCGCCCCCGGCTGCTGGCCGGGGCGCGGCTCGTCGCGCGGCCGCCGCCGATGGATGAATCCGGGTCCGACGACTTTGTTTGACCAGAGGCTTGGCGTTGTTGATGGTCTGTTGCGCATGTGACGTGTGTGCGCTCTCGTATCTGTTGGTTGTCCCGTTGAGAGGTGCTGTGTTGATCTGTGAGTGCTGAAGGTTTCACACTTTGGGGGTGTTGGGGTTGTGTTGGCGTGGCGGCATCATGCTTGCTTCGATAAGCAAGGCCTTGCTCATCGTCAGCTTACTGCCACAATTTTGTTGCTTGCTGAGCGCCACGGCAGAGTGGCAGCCCCTTGCTTGTCAGGCCCAGGGCGCCAGGGTGTAAGGGTACAAGCCCTCCCAGGACACGGCTGAAATGACACTGCTGGGAGAGTAGGGCGGGTGGCCGCTCGGCACTGGAACAGCAGTCTCCACGAGATGCCTATCAAGCGCGCGCGCCACAACTGCGCTGGGCGGTTGGTGTATGCCTCAGTATGCATGCCAGGCAGCGGATGCGTGGCGCACGTTTGAGGTTGTTTTACTGACATGGGGTTGGTCCTGGCACGTTTCTGTCTGGAGTTCAGGGCTCTGCGGTGGGTCACAAGTGGGGTTGGTGCGCTTGACCTTCTACTGCCGCCTTGACCATTTGGTGTTTTGCGTTTGATGCGCTTCCATATACACGGGCCTGCTTGAAAGTCAAGGCGTCACAGGGCTGGTCCTCCTTGGCAGACAGGCATACTCAGGAACAACAGATCGTTTCATGCAGGCCTGTAGCCACGACAGGATTAGGATTAGGATTAGGATTAGGATTAGGATTAGGATTAGGATTAGGATTAGGATTAGGATTGTTACAGCGTCCCGCGGTCGCCCGCTCCTGGAGCCATCCAGGCTCATGGGATTGTACAGTAAAGCACCAACGTTGTGTGACTGATATTCAGGTGGCGACAGTCATGAAAAACCCCACCCTACAGCCAAGCAGAGACGAAGCGCGGCTTTCTGCCCAATTCTTTTTACTCAGTCCCTGAACTGTTGGCAGCTGCAGGCTGCGAGACAGGCACTCAGTGCAGGAGGCGGGTTGGATCAGTTTCACAACCAGCTTGAGAATCCAGCATACTTCTCCAGACTCACCAGCCCAGCGGCTTGGAATGTCGAATCACAAGGCATGCATCTTGCGGCAAGCCTCAAGATGCCCATGAGGCTGGTTTTTGAATAACACGAGGATTGAAGCATCCTGGTAGTTGGGGCATGGGTCTGTGGAAAGTGCCAGGGTGGACCGCACAGAGGGATGCTGCTTGGGCCCCAACAGAAGCACGGCCCGCGCACAACCCCAAACCTTGCGTACAGCACAGCCCCCCACCCCCCCCCCCGGGGGCCGCAAGCCACCGCAGCCTGTGGACCCCGCCGACAAGATGGGCCGCTGCTCAGGTGCTCTGCATGAAGGATACTCCTCTGACCAAATCTTCCGCTTGGGCCAACCCATACGGGGTCTCTGAACGCGCGCTACCACGTCGTTGCTGCATAACAGCATGAGTCTTGTTCATTGCACGGTCCGACCCTTGGACGCACATCTGCTCAATGGGGAAACGGGGGCCACCAGCCGTTTGTCGGCTGAAAATAGGCGTTACAGTATGGATCGCCGCATAATACATCACACAAAGCGAAAACGGTTCAGCGAACGCGCGCCATCCGGCATGGCAGTTTGAAGCAGTCGTGAGCAGCCCTCGGGTCCGCCCCGCGCTGCTGAGCCTACAGCCACGGATTTGCAGTGTCAGGGCGCCTATTGTTGAGCGCGCCGTCATCCCCGCGGCTCCACCGACGAGCGCGCACGCGCGAGGCCTTTGTCGCTCTAACCCAGGTCCCAAATGGCACGCGGCGCCAACGCTTGTGGCTGCCCACGTTCAGGCGACAGACAGGCGGCAAGAAAAATGGTTGGGAGGAAGGATACAAAGCAGCAACCGCGCGCGGGCGCGGGCGCGCGGCCCCCGTGCGCACGTCACCGGGGGGTGCCAACGTGAAGGGCCGGCGTCCCGCGCCCGCGCAGGCGGCCTGGGGTGGGTTCAAGATGTAGTGTATTGGGTTGGGGCGGTGGGCACCCGCCGCCGGCGCCGCTGGACTCCTCCCACTCTGTGCCGCCCCGCGGCCCCGCGCAAGCCAGCCCTGGCCTCTCGCATACCCGAGCGGTCCTCAAGCTGTGCGGCGGCCGTCGTCCCTCTCGGACGATCACTCCTGACCAAGGACGCGCCCTCCCGCCGCTCAGGGGGCCGGCTTTGCGGCCGCGCCGCCCTTCTTGGGCCCGGCCACGTCGAAGGCCTTGAGCAGGCCGTCGAGGGTGTGCAGCTCCCCCAGGCTGGCGAGCTGGCTGACGTTGAACACGGTCAGGCCGGCGGGCTTGTCGGCGCCCAGCTTGGACAGGTCCAGCTGC
>NW_014010188.1:4015-7170 GCF_000611645.1 Monoraphidium neglectum
GGTGAGGACTGACCCGGGGGAATGGGGTTGGGGCGGGGCGGCCCGCACGCAGAGGACCTTGCGTGCCTCAGCTGGGATGCCTGGCACGGGGAGCTTGAGCACGATGCGCGCCCCAGCAGCCGGCTTGCCAGCCGTAAGGACATCCCCCAAACGTTGCCCCAAACCTGAGCGGGCTGCACATATGGCAGTGGTCCCAAGGCCACTGTGACCACCACCCCCTCAAGGCGCGACACCTGCCGCCAACGCCCTGCCCGCCCTGCGGGGCCCCCCTCAGGCCCTCCCTCCCCTCACCGATGGCAGGAGGTCCGCCAGGTTGAGGTCCGGGTGCGGTATGTTGAGGCTGAGGGTGGGCACCTCGGGCTTGGTGAGGTTGAGGGTGAAGGTGGGCAGCTTGGCCAGCAGCGCCGCGCGCAGGGGCCCGCTGAGGCTGGCCGCGGTGCCGTTGAGGTGGGCCTTGAGCTGGGGGACAGGGGGGGCAGGCGGCCGCGGCGAGCCGGGAGCGAGAGAGTCGGCCATGGCTCAAGGGGGTGAGCTATCATAGCCACAAGCCATGAACCGGACCATGCGAGTCATACGTGCACGCAAGGGTGCGCTCCACAACTCCGATTTACACCCAAAACCACGCACGCGCACTTGCACTTGCGGAGAGCGGCGCACAAAGGACCACACACCCCCTCCCACGCCCCCGCATGCGTGTACCCGTCTGCCCCCGCACCTCGTCCAGGTGGCTCTTGAGGTTGAGGG
This sequence comes from Monoraphidium neglectum, assembly GCF_000611645.1. Classification (NCBI taxonomy): domain Eukaryota; kingdom Viridiplantae; phylum Chlorophyta; class Chlorophyceae; order Sphaeropleales; family Selenastraceae; genus Monoraphidium; species Monoraphidium neglectum. The sequence continues at coordinate 4,760 of NW_014010188.1, forward strand.
CGGGGAGGTGGGGGATGGTGATGTTGGGCTTGAACAGCTCGGTGATGTTGCCCAGGGCGTCAAGCTTGGAGTCAATCAGCTTGCCCACGTCTGCAAGATGAGTGTGTGTGTGTGTGTGTGTGTGTGTGAGGGAGAGAAGGCGCGCATGCATGTGTATTTGCATGTGTGAATGTGTGTACTGTGTGAGTGTACTCTGGGGTTGGATTTGTGCGTTCACGCAGCTGCACCAGTCGCGCTGTCGCCCTCCTCCAGAAGGGCTGCAGGCCCTGTGCCCGCGTCACGCCGCCCACCCACCGGGCAGGTCAAACTTGGGGAGGCCGAAGTTGAGGCTGGGGAACTCGGGCTTCTTGAAGAGCTCGCAGAGGGGGCCCTTGCATGACGCGCTGTCGTAGCCGGGGACGGCCTTGGTGGCCTTGCAGTTGCAGATGGTCCAGCTGCGGGGGGCGGGGTGGGCACAGGCCAGGGCGACAGGGGTGGTGCCATTGGCGAGGGAAGAAGAAAGGCCTTCACGGCTGAGGTTGCACAGCAGGTGGTTCAGCTGACACCACAGTGAGAACTGTTCCGCCTGTTTTGACAAGAACCTTATTGGGTCGCCCTCCCCCCCAATCAGTGATCCCAGGCCGCAGACGCTAGTCGTGCAAAGGGTCATCCACGCCCCGCCCTGCAGGCTGCTGCGGCTCACAGCTTGTTGGCGTACGCGCCGTTGATGTCCCAGTGGCCCAGCGCGTCTACGGGCAGGCCCGCGGGGATGGGCTGCAGGCAGGGGTACCCCACCCACTGCTTGGCGCCATCGTCCACGTCGTCCGACAGCGCCGCCACGGTGCCGACGCACGCGCCGCTCAGCACGTCGCCGATGCAGCCGGGCACGGCGAGCTTGCAGGCCAGGTTCTTGCAGCGGTTGAACTGCGGCCGAGGGGCAGGGGCGGAGGTGACCGAGGCGTTCAAGTCGGGTTCAGATGCATGAGATCAAGCTGCTTTTCACAAAGCGTGCCAGCTTCTTGCAAGGCATACGGCCACCTCTTGCAAGCCGCGCTAGCCAACCCTGATCGGCGCCTGTGGGCTGCACCGCATGTCACGTGGCTGCATGGGCCAAGCCCGCTTGGCCCCAACCTTGTTGTGCAGGAAGCCTTTGTTGGTGCCCCAGCAGAACAGGTCCTTGGCAAACACCTCCGCGCCCAGGCCGTTGAAGCCGCACAGAGGCTGGGGTGGTGTAGCAGATCAGTGTGCAGTGTGTTGGGTGGTTGAGCGCGCGGTTTGTTCAGCAGTGAAATGCATTCAAGTGCCCACCCCTCATCGCGTAAAAGAACAACAATAAACACTACAGTATGAACACACCAACATTCCGGATGGTCAGGGACTGCCCCGGGTCACTACCCGACCCAGGCCGCCTGGCAGTCTGCCTCACCTTCTTGCACTTGCCCGCCGACACGCAGCAGCCGCCGGTGCACTGGCTGGTGGTGAAGGGCGTGATCGCGGGGCAGAACGCGCTGCCGCCCTCGGGGGCGGTGGTGTCGCACTTGGCCTTCACCGGGGGGCACAGAGGCTCAGGCTCGGGGGCGGGGGACGGGGCGGGCTCGTCGGGGCCGCCAGTCGGCGCAGGCGACTCGGGCTCCGGGGTCGGCTCAGGGGTCGGCTCAGGAGATGGCAGGGGTACCGGCGCGGGCTTGGGCGCTGGTGGCTCGGGGCTGCGAGGACGGGTAGCAGGTCAACATAGGTTGAATATGCTGGGTTGAGACCGCTCCTGCACCCATACTGCAAAGACAGCCGCAGTGAGGGCTGCTTTCAACAGACCGGCTGCGCCACCACAGCTAGCCGCCTCTTATGAGGCGCCCCCTCGAATCCGGCACACTACAGGCGCGCACCAGACGGCGACGCCCCACACAAACTGCAGCTGCTGCAGGCCGCCCTTGGGTGCGTCCTGCCAGCCGCGGATGGCGGCCAGGTAGCCGGCCTTGCGGTTGACAGTTGCCACCGTGGACGGGGCGGTCAACTTGTCGTTGCCGACCGCCAGGGTCTTGGTGTGGTTGGTGGAGAGCTGCAGCCACTGGATGCACCTGCCGGCAGAGACGGCAACGCAGGAACGCGCCGTTGTCAGCATGCCACCCAACTGCATGTTCCCACCCTGTCCCTTTCGGTGCCACCACCACGCAATGTCGCTGAGGCCGCCTACTCCGCATGCCATCCGCCCCGTGCATAGCCGCCTGTATCAACGGTCTTTCCATGCGCGCCGCACTTGTTGGGCTCGGCCTTGACCTCGACCTTTGTGACGTGCTCATATGCGGACAGCTTGATCGACTTCTCGGCTAGGCCCTTCTCAATGCCGAGCAGCTGCGCGTTCTGTGAATCGTATCCATACGTGACCTGGCGTTGTTGGGCATGGCGAGTTTGAGGCGGTTCAAAGAGGGTTGCAT
>NW_014010187.1:0-6387 GCF_000611645.1 Monoraphidium neglectum
CGACTAGCCGCTGACATTGCCTTGAGAGCAACACACGCGCAGATGCATACCAGAAATACGCAAGCGCAAATGCATGCCTCCCCCCCACACACACACACATGCAGATACATACCTGACACAAACAACGGTACACATCCACACATTCAAGACACAAACACATACACACACCATAAACACACGCACGCACACATCAGCTAACTGCACAGAAGTACACATGCCCATTCTCACACACGCACAAAAACTACACGCACACACACACGCGCACCCTGTCGCGTATGATGGCGTTGATCATGATGCGCACGCCAGGGCTGGCGCCGTCAGTCAGGTAGATGTGCTGCGGGCGCGGATGGGACAGAAGGAGTAACGCAGTAGAAAGTGTGACGACACATGACATCACCACGAGGCAGGCTGCAGCAGCAGCGGGGGACTGAAGAGGCGGCGACCTTTGGGGGTGTTCCCGAGGGCCAGCGGGCCGGGCAGAGGCACCGGCATGGCGACGTGGCCGGGGCAGCCCACGTGTGCATGCGTGATCTGGGTGCGGCGCGCGCTCGAGCGGGGCCGCCCCCGCGACCCCACCTCAGGGTTCGAGGGGTGGCCGTCCCGCCGCTGAATGAAGTCCGCCACCTCCCGCCGCACCGCCGCGTTGCCCCTGCGGCCGCGCGCGGGACGGCGAACGCGCGAGCATGCGTCGCTCCTCAAGGTTGCACACTGCACGGCCACGGCCGCAGCGCCCTTGAAAGGCGGGCTGCCGCAAAGTGTGGTCGGCCGATCGCCGCCGCGCTGAATTGCAGTTATGGCCTCTCCCCTTGAAATTCTCATGTTCTTACTCATTTGCATCATCGCAGCTCAGGCCCCTCAGACGGTCCCCTCAGATCAGCCGCACCTGGAGTCCGTGTAGGCGCCTATCCCGCCCGTGAAGGTGCCCAGCAGCTTCCGCGCCCTCTGCATTACGTCAGACGGGAACAGCTCCGCCGCCCGCGGGTCATCCAGCAGCCAGGGCGCGGCGCACAGCGCCACAAGCTGGATGGGGGGGAGAGATTTGCATAGTGTGTGGTGAGGAGTGCACCAGGGCTTAGATCATGCGATTCAACAGGGCATGGGACATGAGACACTTGGATGATTTTGATTATCGACGGGGTGAGACGAGTTCACATCGGTAGAACCAACACAGGTCTGGAGGTTTGGCCACCACAAACTTTTGAGGTGCTGGATACAAGCAGGACGAGTTGCTCAAAAGCAGGCCTGATAGGGCCCCAGTTGAAATGTGTGCTCCCGCCACCCGACCGGGCCGCCTGCGGCGCCCAGCTGAGCCCAGCCCCAACGTGGCCGAGGGACCAGGGGTCTAAAGGGCTGGGCCGCCGCCGCCCCACCTGCCGCGTGAACGTTTTTGGCTGCGCCCCGAGGTTGTGCGGGTTGCCGACTGCGGCGGGCACGGACGCGTGAATGGGCGTGCAGCGGCCGCAGTCGGGCACACTCAGGGCCTTCAGAGCCGGAACGCACGCGGCCGGCGCCCGCCGCCGCAGCCGCCGTCGGCGAGCTCCTAGTGCGGCTGGGCTTGTGCGGATTCGTCGCGCCGGCCAGGGGCGCTCTCGACCCATCGACCCGCGTTCAGCGGCGAGTCCCCGCCGCCTGTCAGCGCCTCTTCCAGCCCCTCACAGTCTTGCAAGTCCCATGGGATTATGTATGTCGAGCCATGCTCAGCCTACCCCTGACGAACTGATTCGTCGCGGATGGCTATCATGCCCCTGCCCTTTACTCACTGTTAGTAAAGATGATGTCACGCCCCTCGCGCCGCATCTTGTCCGCCCGGAGGTACAGCTCACCCCTCACCGCATACCTGGGAGATGTTTTGGAAGAGTACAATCAGTTAGCTGGAGGAATCATGGTTCAGGAAAGTGCCAAAGGCGAGGAAGGGGAGAAAAAAGGATTTCATTGAATTACTGCGCCCAAGGCTTGCTGATTTGTAAGAAGCAAGGCAGGGCTTTTGTCTGGGGTGCCGCATGCAATTGCATGACCGCCTGCAGCAGCAGCAGCAGCAGCAGCTGCAGCGGGATAAAAAGTGGCGGCGTTGAAGTAACCTCCACCAATCATTGCGGCCGCACACGGCCGCATGTTCGATTAGCTGCGCGCCCCCGGCGAATCGCGCATCGCCAACACCAGCGCACGCAGCCATGAGGCCCTGCCACTCTGCGTCAACAGTTCCCCTCTTTGGGCTCTGCCCCTGGTTTTGTCCGCAGAAGCCCAGGCTTCCTCACGCAGGCAGGCCGACGGCCCCCTGCTTGCGGAGCAGCAGCCACTCACTGGGTCTTCAGGATGTTGGGGTTGATGAGGTCTGGGTGCAGCACCTTGCCCTCCTTGCTGGCCTCTTTTGGCACCTTGATCTCAGCAGGCAGCTCTATACCGTCCACCGACATGGTGCTGCCCAGCGGCGCCGCCGCGGGCCGCGCGCCAGCGCCGCGGTAGGGACGCGGCGTGCACATGATCGCGACACGCGCCGCAGCAGCGCTGGTGCCGGTGCCGAGCGCGCGTGACGGAGCATGGTGCTGTAGCATCATTGATGCTTGTATTCCTGATTGCTTTTAAGCTCGCAAACTAGGCAATGGGCGCAGTGAGCGAAGCAGTCTGTGATTATGAATCAGAACCCTTTGCAGTGAAGAAGTTGCAATTGAAGTTCAGACTATGTAAGCTGCCAAAAACACAAAATTGTTTAAAGATCGCTCGCACTTCACGTGGGGTAAGCACTGGCAGTGATCACCGAAATGAAAAGAACGTGCCGCTGGCACATCGACGCATACGGCTAGCCGCTGGTGGTTTTGGGCTTGAAATCATCCATATGTACCGTTGCAAGGTAGTGCAGAAAACGCACCACGCGCGACCAACAGTGGTCAACGCCACCGAGTGCTGCCGTCATCAACGCACGTCTACCGCTGCCGTGCCCCTGCACTCTCATGAGGCAGGTTGTCACTGTCATAAAGCCTTAGAATTTTGCCAAGGGGCGTTCATACAGGTACATGTCAGGCATGTTGTGGTGGGTGTATCTCCCCCACACATTGCGCCGCCCGCCTGGCGCATCGGCGACGTGACCGCGCGTGTATCGGTCGCCTGCACTTCCGGCGACCCTGGCGCTCCCCCACCAGGATCAATTCATCTACAAAGTGAATCGATGTGACGGAATGGCAGCCGTGTGAGGGCGGCGGCCAGGTGGCGCCGGCAGGGGCGGTGCGCCGGCTGCGAGCACCGTGGCAAGCAGCTAGGCCCCTGGACCCCCTCCTCGACCTGCTCTTCGGGGTAGGATGCTTCTGCAGTGCCAGCTATCCCCGTGCTGAGGCCCTGCTTCGCTGGTTGGGCCAGCTGTGCGCTTGGTTGCAAGTCTCAGGTCGTGAAAGGCCGACTCGTCTGGACAGGCTCTGCACAGTGTCGTACTGCCAGCGGGGTCTCGCTGTTACAGCTGAAGCGACCCCATGGCAGCGGCCGGGGCCGCGACGCCCCGGCGCATGGCCAGGAGCGCTAACGCCCCACAGTCCTGCAAGCGTTCACACACGTACGCGCGTGCGTACGCACACACATCACAACTTGCACGCACACGCGTGCACACACGCTCTCGCACGTATTGTTGCAAGCACCGCCTGCAAAATTATGACGAGCTTGCAAAAAAAGGGGCAACGCTTTGCGACACACGAAGGGGGCCGACAAAGGGGCTGCAAGCCTTGCACCTGATCTGAAGCGATCACCATTGTTGGTTGACTGAGCCGATCGGCAGGCAGATCAAAACAGGAAAGAAGGAACACCGCCCGGATCCTGACGTCACCACTTGAGACCCAAAGTGCAGTCATGCGTCTGGACGTCGCTCAAGTTTGTGTTTATGTAAGGGCTGCGTGGATCGCTGTTGCGCGCCAGAACACAGATGCTGCACACGGGCTGACGGCCAGCACAGGTCCTGGTGCAGTGGGCACTCTGCGCACGCGTGCCCGGTCGATGCGCGAGTGTGGAGCATGGCTGCTCGCTCGCACGCACAAATCTTGGGTGGGGTTTTCAGGGCATGCGGGACGCGCTGGATCTAGGGTGGAGTTTCAAATGTGCGCTTTCTGCTGGGAAGATGTCGAGTCATTCGATATCGAGTACTGCAAGGAGTGGCAAGGCCGCAACGGACCCAGCGGCAGGCCAAGAGGCAGGAGGGGTACAATAAGGCGGGCTGTTCCTGTCGGGCCATCGAGCAACAGAGGTTGACAAGCCCACCGTGCGTGCGCGAAGCAAGGCGTGCGTTTGCGGCAGCGAGCACGCGCCCGCGGAACGCGTGCCCGGGGGGTGCGCGGGCCAGCCAGCGCCCCTTAAAACCCCACGCCAGGCCAACGCAAGCTGGGGGCAGTACAAGACCATCAAACCGCACAGGCGCCCCGGGAACGGCGCCGGACAAAGCCAAGGAGCTAACAAGCGCCGGCATTGTCGGCCCACGGGGGCATGACGTGCATTTTTGCTCGCGTGGAGGGTCAGGGTTTACGCACCGGACGCGCAGGTTGCGCGTCCGCGCCTGCACCGTCACATCTGTGACAGAGTTCAGCGAGTCTGTGGGTTGTATTTTGAGGGAGGGGCCGCTCTGCCCTGTCAATTGGAAGGGTTCCACAGCACAGAGGGCGGCGCCTTGAGCCAATTTGCCTGGAGAGCGACGCAACCCTTGACTTAGATAGATATCCCTGGCTGTCCTGTGCTCTGGGTTCAAGACAGGTGAAGCGGCATTCGTTGTAGGGGGGGGGCTTTTGTAAAGTAGGAGAGGCGCCGGCCCCCTTCGAATTCACGACGCCAGCGCTGCGCCGCATTTCCGGCGCAGTCCAGCTGTTCACGCCCTCTCGAATCCCCCAGGCGTCACCGCACGCCGCGAGCACGCGCCCGCCGCGCGGCCGCCCCGCTGCTGCCGCCGACGGCTTAGTTGGCGTGGCCGTTGGCGCCGGCGCCTGGGAGGCTACCGATACTCACAAAACTAGCTGTATCGGCTGCATCGGATGAAGCCGGGCCCGCACCATCCGCAGCTCCAATCGCGACCATCAGCGCCGCCGCGACCGGGCGGCGCGGCCGCGGCTGCGCCGAAGCCTGCCCGCTGGTGACGTCATCGCCGGTGACGTCATCGCCGGTATACTGCGCCTGGAGCTCCCGGACGTTGTTTGTGGCCGAGTCGCAGACGGCCTCGAGCGCCAGGATCGAGAACGGCTCCTCAATGCTCACCCCGATCTCCTCGATCCCTAGGGATGCGCGATGCAGCGGTCATTTGTCATAGCGCGGCGGCTCCTCGGCCGGGATGCGGCAGGGCCTGGAATAAAGCGCCGGCCTCTTTGTCGGCAGCGCAGCACCGAGCGCTCGCTGGCGGCGAACGACGCAGCCCCTCGCAACCAGCCTTGGGCATGAACATGCCCGGAGCGACGAGGCTGCCGACACTGGGCAGGGGCCGCGCAACCCACCCAGGAGGAGGAACGCAATCATGAGGCACAGCGGCGGCGTGGCGAGCCCGAGGGAGCCGAACAGGGTGAAGGGCAGCAGCGCCAGCCAGATCACCAGGAAGCGGCTCGTGTGCCTGCGACGGCGGTGGCGGCGGCAGCTTGGCGATTGCTGGTGGAATGCGCAGCCCGTGTGCAGCATGTGGCGCATTCGCGTGGTCCACGATGCGCGCCATTCGCCCTCCACACATGTGCCGTCACCCCGCTTGACAACCCCGCCACCGCCCGAAGCGTCCCCGCCCGCGGCACGCGTTCAAATCCCCATCCGCTCGTTATTTGTTTGTCGCGTCTGCCCGCCATAAACTCTACCTGGTGTAGCTGAGGGGGATGGGCGTCCTGAGCAGCCGCTCGCAGGTTCCCAAAATATCTTCAAAGGCCGTGAGGTTGCCGTCCATCAGAATCTGGGGCCCTGCCGCCAGCCGCGCGCCACCTACGACCTCTGACAGCACCTGGCCGGCGGCAAGGAGTTTGGTGGAGAGCGGGTGGGGCGGTGAGGGGGTGGGGCGGTGAGCGTGCGGGGGTTGGGTGGGTGTTGGGGCAGCGGCGCAGAGGCGCGCTGGGCCTCAGGAACGGGCAGCCAATCGCCACAAGATTGACAGCGTGCAGCTTGAGCAGCGCTAGGCACACATCCAAGAAGTTGGGCAGTGGTTGGTGGTCTTTGGGCGCCCCTATGATTTAGGGACACGCCACGACTGCTGACTGGACAGCTGGCTGTTGCTCTTCCGCGCTGCAAGTGACGGCCTGAATCTGAGTCCTGCGCGCCCACGAGGCGAGCTGGCCAGAGTGGCGTCCCCCATTGGACCTGCAGGATGTAGTTTGGTTTGTGGTCTGCCAGCAGCACTTGCTCCAGCTCTTCAGGCAGCAGTACTTTCTGCAGAGAGAGTGTGCATTTGTGTGTGCA
>NW_014010186.1:0-6385 GCF_000611645.1 Monoraphidium neglectum
GCGCGCGCGGCGGCGCGGGACTCGGCGCGCGCGAGCGCGGCGCGGGCGGCGGAGGGGGGCGTGCCGACCACCTTTGCATAACCAGCGGCGGCGGGGCCCTTTGCTAGGTGGTACGCCAACACCAGCAGGGCGCAGCCGGGGGCGACGGAAGTGATTTGAAGGTAATGCAGCCCCCGGGGCAGCGACCCCAGGAGCATTATCAGGTACAGCCCAAACCCCAGCGCGCGGGCGCTCGCGCCAAAGTCGTGCCACAGCAGCAGCGCCCGCACCGCCTCCGCGCGCGGCCCCATCTCATCGGCGCCGCCGCCGCCGCCGCTGCTCCTGCGCCAGCTGGTGCGGGTCGAGCGGCGCCGCGAGGGGCCGCCGCCAGCAGGCGTGCCGCGGGGGCTGGGGCTGCCTGAGCCCCAGTGCGCGCCGCTCTCGCTGCCGCTGCCGGGCACCTCGTGATCTGATGCCACGTCATCACCATTGGCGCCCCCGAGCCACCCCAGGGGGCCGTTCGGCCAAATTGCCTCCGCCTGGTGCTGCTCCTGCTGCTCCTGCTGCTCCCGCTGCTCCCGCTGCTGCTGTTGCTGCTGTTGCCGCTTGCCGTTCGACGCCGGCGGCTCGGGGGCCGGCGCAGCGTCCGCCGCGGCGGCCGCGGCGGCGGCGACGGCGGCCACGACTGCCTGCGTCGCGGCGCGGCCGGCCGCGCCGGACAGCCAGCCATACCCCTGCATCGCCTCCCGCAGGCCCGCGCCGAAGCTCTGCCTCGCGGCGGGCACCGCGGGCGCGGCCTGCGGCGGCGCGCTCGCCCTTGCGCCTGTCGAGACAGGCAGCGGCGCGAGGGGCGGGGAGGCGCCTGCGCCGGCGGGCGACGGGGCGGCGCCGATCACGTACTCTTGCACCCACGCGCCCGCGCCATCCCACGCGCTTTCCGCGGCCGCGGGCGCGGCGCCGCCGGCCGGCTGCTGCCCGCCGGCGGGCCGCTGCTGCTGCGGGCGGCGCCGCTGCTGCTGCGGCTGCGCCAGCTCGCTGGCTGAGTCTGCGCTGTGCAGCCAGCCGCCGGCGGGCTCGACGGGGGGATACGCGCCGCCGGGGCGGTTGGCCTTGCCTGCGCCAGCCGCGGAGGCGCGCGTGCTGTAGCGGCCGTTGTTGGCTGACAGCCTGTGGGCGGTGCTGGCGTCGTCGCCGCCCGCTGTGAGGTGGCCGTGGAATGCCGTCGCCGTTGCGGCCGAGAAGCCGCAGACGCAATGATACATGGTGACGCGGTGGCGGGCAGCCTGCTAGTGCCAAAGGCTGACGGGGGCCGCCGCTAGCAACCTTCAAAACGGCGCCGCGCTGCGAAGCTGCGCCACCGAGGGGCCTGGGCGTCGCTGTCGTGTAACGGTACAAAATGCCGAAGGGAATACGTTTTAAAACGATGTTTATGAGTCCAGAACTTGGGCCATCGACGAACAAAAGTGTGCAGCAGTGCAGTTGTTCGATGCGCTGCTGTCAACCCTCCAGGCGCGCGCTCAAGCGCCGGGGCTACCATGCAGAGCCGTGACAGCCATAAGGTGATATATAAAATCGAAATATCACAGGACAATAATCCCTGTCGCGCTCTGACTCCCTTGGAAGGTCGCGCACCTGGTTCTGCCCGTGCTCACGCTCCCGGCCCCTTGACCGCCGAGGCGTGTGCGGACATCAATTAAGCTATGTACAGCACCTCCGATGCTAAAGATCTTGAGCTGTAGAGATCATGCGGTTTGAAAGTGCAGCACCCTCCAAGCAAGCAATGTTGCAGAGGCGCAAGCTTGTGGAGGTCTAAGATGTATCAGTATACTTACGATGTAGTACGGCAGATATCATATGATAAAGGGATGAGCCTAGCGGAGTGGAGTCCATGGCGGCGCCCTTCCCTGATCACCTCCGCTCCAGCTGTCCTGTGGCTCCGATGTGAACGCGTGGTGGTCATCAGCGACATCATTGGAGCCCGATCAGCGGAGAAAATGACGTCACAGGCGCGACATGCCTGCACATCCAATACACATTGCAATACTCTGATGCCGGCCCCAGCACGGGGGACCTCCACGGCATGTGAAGGCTAGTGAGGCAGTACAGCCGCAAGCGCCGCTCGCCCTGCATCCCACCGCTCTGCCCTACGTTTATGGCGCGGATACAGGACCAATTGCTTGCTGAATTGAGTGGATGTTGTGCTGCACAAGGCACGCCTTGGGCAGCCTCAGCTGGCTCCGGAACAGTGCAGTTGGACAGTACTGCCTGCACCGCAGGACGCTCGCTTGCGACTACAGGGCCGCCAGCGGCCTCTGCCGCCACGCTTTCATATATCAAGTGCCGAGGGGTTTTTGGTTGACGCATCGAGTTGTAGTGAGATCAAAAGCAAGGACAACGGGCTGCTGGAGAGAAAGCTGCTCGCTGTTGCAGTTGTGCAGGGAAGAGCAGCACGCTGAACTTATACACATCCAAGGAAAGCCGCAGTTACTGGACCCGGTGCCATAGTGATGTTCAGCGCCGCCTTTGGGGCCATTTGGTGCGGTGCAGCAAAGCGCTGCTGTTGGATGGCGCAAGTTGGCTTTGCACAGCACCACGGAAGGTGCTCATTCCACAAGACTCCTGCCGAGCCACTGAGAGGCAGGCGCATGTCTGGGCCCAGGCGGGTAAACATATGCCTCTTTACGGTAGCGACCTCACTGGTGGGCTGGTTGGTATATGGTGATCATGGTCAAACCTTCCGCCCAAACCTGCTCCCATTGCAAGCCACGGCATGCTATTATACACTCGTCGATCAAAATTTATAAAGTTGCTAACGTGTGAGATCCAAGAAATATGCCATCACAGTCATTGCCGGCCAACCAGCTCCGCCCGGACATCACCTCTTGTTTAATGCCAAGCATAAAGGGCGCTTGATCAATATTAAACCAGTAATTTGTTGGTTCTTGTATTACTTACGTCGGCCATTGCAGCAGAAGCCCCGCAAGGCCCCTGGCAATTTGTACCAGCCCGTCAACGATGGGGGTTTGGGCTCACGCCGTGCTGGCGTGCGCCTTACTCTGCGGAGCACAGGTAGGGAATTTCTCTGAATCTTAGTGCGTTCCACTCGGTTGTGTAGCATCGCACAGGGTGATCCCGATCGGCTCGCCGCGCGGCGGCCAACCGCGGCTGATCTTCGCTACAGCATTCTCGCTGCGCGTGGGCTCGCGCCATGACCAGAGGCCCCTTCTGCCGGCCGCAACAGCGCAACTGATAACACCTTGACTCCCGCATGCCGCCCATCAGGCCCTCCTGCCTGAGATGCCGGACGTGATCCTGGGCGGCGCCCCCACCGCCAAAGGCGCCAAGGCCGCCGTCGGCCTCGACGCCGGCGCCTGGGGCAGCCCCGCCGCCCCCTCGGCGCGCGGCGCACGCGGCGCGGGTCGCTTCCTGGGCCGCCTCGAGGACCAGCCGGGATATGGATCCTACCTCTGCTATAACAAGGGCATGTTTGACGACGTGCCTGCTGACGTGGCGGACCTCAAGCGCGTCGTGCTCGCCGCGCCCGAGGCCGTGCCGGCCGCGGGCGCCGCGGCGCCGACCATCAGCGAGGTTGCCGAGTGGGCTGCGGCCAAGTGAGCGGTGGTGTTGGTCACAAGGGTCGGACGAGGACGCTTGACCGGCCGGCCGCTGCTACTCCGCATGCAGGACCGCCGCGGCCTGGCAGAGCAAGCAGGTGGTGACATGTGGTGACCGCCCATCCCCCTCCCGGCTTGGACTCTGTCTCTTTCAAGTCTTCTTACTTTCCTCTGCACACATCATGATCTTGCAAGCCCGCATCTGCCCTCGCCCATGCCCATTCCTCCAGGTTTGGGGTCCCCGCCGAGCAGCTGGTGCCTGAGGTGCTGAGCTCCGCGCTGAGCTCCAACGACTGGGTGGATGAGAAGGGCATCCGCCACGTGCGGCTGACTCAGCACTCGGACCAGTTCGACATGGGGTGAGCTCGGCCGTGGCTCGACGCGCCGTCAGCAGGGCACAGTCCGAAGAGGGTTTGGGCCTGGGTCCCGTATTGCGGCTGGGCGGCAGCTTGGCAAATGCTGGTTTCTAGATTCGGAGCGAAAATGTGAACAAGCGGCGCTGCTGCGTGTCTAGCAACGTGCTGCAATGAAAGTGCTTGCCTGGTCTGGGATCCTCCAAGCTGAGACCATACCGACATTTGCACTACACACAGGGTTGACTACGGGGCCGTCGTCGTCCACCTTGCCAACAACAAGGTCATCCTTGTCACCGGTGAGACTGCTACTGCTCCCTTGACTGACCGTTGCAGCTGCACAGCAGTCTGGTGGATTTCAACATGCATGGGTCTGGCTTTGCAGCCGTCGCAGCCGTTGAGAGATCAGAATTTCCGCGCCCAGCCTCTGCAACCCACGCCGCACCTTCCTGCCGTTGCACGCAATCAACCATCGGGCTCAAAATCAGACTGCCGCCAACTGGCGCCGTACCTGACCTTTGTGTCATTACACAACCAATTTTTAACCCCTAAACCGCCAATATCAAACCGCTCCCAGGCGGCATCGTCCCTGACCTGGAGGGCAAGACCTCCAAGGACGTCAACGCCGCCTCAACCTTCATCTCCCCCTCTGAGGCCTCCGCCGCCGCCATCCGCGCCGCGCTGTCCACCGTCCCGGCCGCGTCCAAGGGCCTGTCCGACCGACTCAAGGCCGCCGCCGCAGCGCCGACCGCCGCGTCCCTGACCGCGGCTAGCGCTGCGCCGTCGCCGGCGCGCGTGCTGCACTGCGGGCAGTCGTCGTGCCGCCCCACCTACAAGCAGGTCGTGTTCCTGCCGCACACCGCGGCGTCGAGCCCGAAGGAGCTGCACATCTACGTCGACGCGACCAACGGCAAGGTGGTTTACCTGGACAACCGCCTGCGCACGCGCTCCATGTCCAGCCTGGACGCCAACCCCAAGCGCCGCGGCCAGGACGTGCTCTGGCTGTCCCTCGGCCGCGGCAAGAGCCTGTACGCGGGCGAGGTGGCGATCAACACCGCGGCCAGCACGGCAAAGGCGAAGGGGGGCCCGTACCAGCTGAACGACCTGACTCAGAACGCGATGACGTACGACATGCTCAACAAGGACGACGACTACTTCTACAGCGTCCAGAAGGACACCCTCTTCCGTGACAAGGACAACGAGTGGTGCGCAGAACTGGGGCGAGGGGGAGGGGCATGCGGTTCAGCAGCTGCGCGCCGTCGGGGGTTGCACAGGGCAAGCGGCGCCCGCTCGAATTGCAGCGATTGACGCGCCGGCCCTCTGCCTTCTCAGGGGCGACTTCACCCCCAAGAACCGCCAGAGCGCCGCGGTGGACGCCCACTGGGGCGCGACCACCACCCTGTACTACTACAAGGACCAGCACAAGCGCATCGGCGTCGACGGCCGCGGCGGCGCGCTGAAGAGCCGCGTGCACACCAGCACGGGCTTCGACAACGCCTACTGTGAGCACTTGGTTTGGGGCCGCTAGCCACGGCTGGCTGCTTGCAGTGGTGGAGCGGGTTTGCAGCAGGCATCTGGCTGTGGCGCGATCATGGGGGTATCTGTGTAGATTGTGCGCCTCCTGTGAACAGCTGGTGATCATTGAAATGTGAATGTCCACAGGTGTGTGCTTGCAGGAGCAGGCTGCTGGCTCTAGAGTGCTGGTGCTCACATGCAGATAAGCCGTTCACTCGCGCTTGCGATCTTCGTTACTCACGGACCTTCAAACGCAACCTCCCGCCGCAGGGTCCAACGATCAGATGACGTACGGCGACGGCAGCCGCGACCCCAAGACCTGGAACACCTCCTGCGAGGGCTTCCCCCCGCTGACCACGCTTGACATCATCGCCCACGAGCTCACTCACGGCGTCACCGAGTACTCCGCCGGCCTCATCTACCAGGTGGGGGTTTTGGACATATGCTCGGCTGGGCCGAGCCGCAAGGAGGCATTCACGCATGTGCCAAACAGCAGCAATGGCTGGTTACCCGGTCACCCGCTTCCAGTGGCTCTGCAGCGCGTTGGCAGAAAACGTATGTGAGGGTGGGGCAGGAACAGCGCTGCAGTCAGGCCGGGTTGTTCAGTGTGCACGTGTGAATGAGGGCCCGAGGCCTCACCACATCTGGACGGATTTGACACTGATTGCCGAACCTCCCCAAATCCTGATGTTCCATCTGCTGGAGCTATGCTGACTCTTATGCCAATCCTCTCGCATCTGCACGCGTCTGCAGCAATCCATGGGCGGCATCAACGAGGCCATGTCTGGTGAGCCCACCACCCTGACCTGATTACGTGACACTGGACCGGGCCGTCGCGCCCTATCTGTTTCGCGCCTCACACAAGCCATTATCCCCCTCCACACACACACACACACACACACACCGACCCTGTTCCCCCCCCCC
>NW_014010185.1:0-6382 GCF_000611645.1 Monoraphidium neglectum
GGCATGCGCCACAATCAAGTAGCTGGAGATGGATTGGTTTGGCTAAATGGGCGGCAATGAATCGAGTGTGCTGCTGCACCCTTGCCTGCCGGCCGAGGAGTTCAAAATGCATGCACCTGAATCAGAACCTTGTATTGCTCAACCCTATTTGTTGCTGGGGCCTCCACGTGTTGATGCGAGCGAGCATGTGTTGTCAATTAGTTATGCACCGGGTGATCTTGGGCGCAGGGTTCATCAGGCGGCGTGGTCGTCCACCGTCTTGGCCGCCTTGGCTGCCCTGTTCTCCTTCTCAAGGCGGCTCACGACGTCCTGTTTTGGGGGTTGAAAAAAATGAAACGCGTCAGCATGCATGGGGCGTTCGGCAGGACGAGCCGGGCGGCCTCAGGGGGTGCAATTTGTCATATTGGCACGTAGGCCGTGCCGCATTCGTTAACGGCCGCAGGCAGAAGGGCACAGGGCATCGATTCGCGGCTTTGTTTGCTTCCAAAACACTGCCCTGGCATTGCTATGGCCGCTCTGTGCTCAGCACGCATTGTCCCGCACACGCGCACTCACACACACGCACGCACGCACACACGTGCATACGTACATACACGCACGTGCACACACACATGCACGCACGCGCGCGCACACACACACACACACACACACACACACACACACACACACACACACACACACACACACACACACACACACACACCTCCATGTTGTCCCCACGCTGGTCCAGCATGCGCCTGGGAGGAGAGCCGGTCAGCCACAGGGTCAGCGCCTCCACAGTCGTCAGGCCGTACTCAGCGCGGCTCTTGACGGGCGACAGCGGGCCCCTGCAGATGGGATGAGCACGTGCGTCGAAGGTTTGCAGAGACGGTGTCAGGATGGGGCGCCGTGCAGCCAGCGGGACAGTGCGGGCGTCGGCAGCGGCGCGAATTCCGTCGGCGAACGGAGGCAACAACTGAGTTCGCGTGCAGGGCGCGCAAATGCGAGGCCTCGCAATGCTCGCTGCAAGGGCGACCCTGGTGGCGTGAGGAGCGTAAATCCAAGGCTGGCTGGCCGTTCCGCGTCTCGCATGAGCTGTCTTGCGCAGCAGGGGCCCTTCGTTGCTGGCTCGCACGCCGCCCTGCGGCGGCAGCTGCCGCCACTGGGCGGGGCTCACCAGCCGGACACAAAGGCGAACACGCAGCAAGCCAGCAGGGCGGCCAGCATCTCGGCCAGGACGTAAAGCCACCTGGGGTTTTGAGACGGGGGAGCACGGGAATAGAGCTCTGGGGGGTTGACCGGTCAAAGGAGGTGCGGCGGTGGGGTCGAGGCTGAGTTTATGTGGAGAGGCAGGCTGCCTCGGCCGCCGGGGTGGGGAGCGCTTGCACTGAAATATTGTGGAAAAAGTACGTATATGTGATGATTGAATGTTCTGCCAGCGGCCGGCGTTGAATTGCGTGAGACAGTGTATCCCAAAACCCCAGCTTGGCCGAGGCCGGCCCGCGAGGCGGCTGCGGCAGAGACAACAAAAACATCCAGAAATCTGAAAAGCAGTGTATGCCACCCACCAGTAGCTGCCGCTGCAGTTAAAAACGACGGCGGGCCCAACCACGCGAGCGGGGTTGAGCGCGGCTCCCGTCCACTTGCCGCCGGTGCCGGCGCAGGCGGTGAGCGTGAGGCCCACCACCAGCGGGGTGAAGCTGCCGTGCCCGGGCTTGGCGACACCGCAGGCGTAGACGACTGAGATCAGGGTGAACGTCATGACGCACTGTTTTGGGTGTTTGGAGCACCGGGTAGGCATGGTGGTGGAGGCGTTGGTGTTAGAGGACGGCGTTGTGTGAAATTAGGTCAGGGTTTTGAAGTCGGTGTCAAGCGCCGCCGGGTTGAGATGGCGGCCTCATTCTGGGGTGCCAAGGCTCGAAGCAAGGCTTGAAAGCGGATCATGGATGGCGGAAGCTGAGAGAGACCCGGCGGGAGCGCACGTCCCTGCGGCACGGTGCAGGCTCGTGGCCACCCTGCCGTCCCCAGCAAAATTTTCCGCCAGCAGTGTGGGCGCATAACGCGGGCGGGCGCCTGCACCCCTCACGCACCCCCTCGCCCGCCTATGGCTGCCATTGCTAGGGGCGCCCCCAACCCCAACAACCCCCGCACCTCCCAGCCGAAGAGCTGGCCGCTGGTGAGGCCGGCGCCGCTCTCATCGATTGTCGGCTCGAAGCAGCCGGGCCCCTTGGGTCCCATGCCCAGCTTGGTCTTGGGCAGCAGGCCGGCGGCAAGCAGAGAGCCGCAGATGCCGCCCAGGATCTGTTGGGGCGTGCGCAGCGGTGGTGAGAGGTTCATACTTTGATGGTGTGTGGGGGAGGAGCGAGGGGCGGATGGAAGTGGCTGGGAGCGTGGGTGCGGTTCTGAGCGTCGGAGGCGCAGAGGGCGGTTGTGGTGGGAATCACAGGCTGTGGGACCAATCCACATGAGGCGGACGCGAGCACGCGGGGCGCGGGCGCGTCCGCTCTGAGGCGTGATGGACGCACGCCTTCGGCGGCCAGCCCCGCGGCGCAGTCGCCGCTGCCCGGCCCGCGGGGCAGCACAGTGTGCGGCAGCCGGCCCAGAACGGCAGCCCTGCAGGCCCGCCTCTGATTCTGCGCCGTCTGCTCGCCAACCAGAGTGCACTTCCGACTGCGCCGATCGCATCCGGAAGCCCCAGGTTTGAGACTGATAACATGATGCATGATCCTGTCCGCCTCAAAAGTGAAAGGCAGCCGCACCTGCAGGATGATGTAGAGGACGGCGTGCAGCACCGGGTAGAAGCCGCACAGCAGGGTGGACACCGTGACTGCCGGGTTGAGGTGGCCCCCGCTGATGTTGGCGGCGGTGTAGACTGCACGCGGGCGCGCGCGTTGGGCGGGGAGGCCGGGGTTTGGGGTTGGGACGGATCTTCTCAGGGGCTTTGACCGGGGACGATTGCATGCAATGTCGAGTGGCAAACTGGCATGATAGTTCTTATCGAAAGCAGCAGGCAGGCAGGCAGGCAGCAGAGCGCGGGTGGGCGGGCATGGGCAGGCGGTGCGCTCACTCAGCACGGCGAGCGCGAGGCCGTTGACAAAGGGGGCGTTGGCGCCGGTGACGGTGCTGCCCAGGAAGGCAAAAAGGGTCACGCCCTGGAGGGCAGGGCGGCGGTTTTGGGATGCGTTAGGGATCTTTGTTATGGATGGCATGACCTGCAGGCGGCGTTCGCAGAGCATGGCAGCGGTTGTCCGCCTGAGAGCTGCCGGCCGCATGCTTGTGCGCAGCGTTCAACGCTGAGTCGAGCGTGCTTCGTCCATCCGATTTCAAGGCGCCGTGTGTGACACCAAGGCTGCGGGTGCGCACCAGAAATTCGACCAGCAGGGAGACCAGGAACTGGTGCGACCTGGGGATTTGCGGACACACAAGAAGGGCAGGCGGCGGACGCATTTTGGATTGGCAGCGCATGGGCCCGCCACGAGGCGCAACCATGGGCCGTGCAAGAGCAAATCAAACGTCAACACAAGTGATTCGACTGCTGTGAATGACAATATTGGGTCCCATGGGCGCGGAGTGAGCGACGGGTGCCTGCGCACTGACGAGTCAACATGGTCCAATGTGCGCGTGCTAAACGCAGTTAGCTGCATCAATGTGACTGTATGTACCAACACCAACACACCTGATCGACTGGTAAACCGTGAAAGTCGTCTCATTCGCCATGATTGCTGGGTCGTGGGAGAATGTGAGTGAACTTGAAGGGGTTGCTACAATACGGTACTCTTTTTCCCTCACAAAATTTTATTAGCTGAGGCTATTGCGGGGAGAATAGGTATGACCGCGGTGGCACCGCGAAATCGCGGTTACAACAGCCTCCTGGTGAACGGGTGCCTTATCGCACTTCACGACCAGCAGTGTGCGACAGCCTTCGACAATTACACTCATATGCTCTCATTTATGGTGTTGCCCGAGCTGGCAGGCTGGCGTCCACACCGGGTGAGCGTGTGTCTGGACAGCTCGCGTCAAGAGCACACTCCTTGACGTGCATGGTGCAGCAAGACAGCCATGAGGAAGATTTCAGATGCCGTATACAAAACTGTCAATAATGTGCTGATTTCCATACGCGCCTGATGGATGGTTCCTGCACACGGGCTGGCGACAGCTGGCGTCACTTCAAAAACGCCCACCCTGACCTGTCGCGTCGCTGTGTGCAGCAGAGCCCGCACACTGCCCCTCCCCGTTCCACCTGGATGCCGATATGCCCCCGAATCCGTAACAATCAAACATGCACGATTGAACGCCCACACGCGCCACGGCGGTTTTACACACGTCGGCCACGGCCGCCTCTGGGTGCGCGGCGCCCCTCTAATGGACGGCTGCAGCCGAGCGCTTCACTCCTGCAATAAAGCACACTCACGTGTAGATAAAATTCACAAATGCGCGCCCCGAAAACAAACAAGCGCACACGCTCACACACACGACCAACAAGTGCACAGGCACTTGTTGCATTCACGCAAGTGCAATGCAGGGTACGCAAATGCCGAAACACAAACTGCCGCGTCACAGCGGCTTGACCGCCACCACTGTGCGGTGACGCGGGGTGTTCTCCAGCTGTTCAGGGGCCCCAAAGCCGGCGTCAACAAACGCCGCGGCCAGGTCCAAGGTTATATACTCTGGGGTTGGGTGGGTTGTGTTTGGCGCGGGGGCGCGATGGGCGGGGGCCGTCGAGGTCGGCAGTGGGGCCGTGCAGTTGTGGGGAACAACAGGGGAAAGGGGGCTTGCTGGGGTATGCCACCCGCCCCGAGCCGAGCCGTGCGACGCGGAGATCTCTCCAGGCAGCAATCTGCCCAGCAAACAACCAAGCCGCAGGCCGGGGGCGCTGGCATGGGCGCGCGCGCACGGGTGCGGCGTGAGGCTGCCAAGCGCAAAGGGCAGCGGCGGCCCCGGCGCGGCGCAGCCACCGGGGTGGGGGGCCCATGCCTGCCTGCGCAAGCCCCCACCCCACCCACCCAGCGGCCCCCGGCTGCACGCCCCTTACCCGCCAGGTGCGGCTCTGTCGACTTGAACGCCGTGAATGCAAAGGGGTTGCTGAATATCCGCTGGAACGCCGGGGACGCGGGGTTCATCTCCATGCTGCGGCACGACAGGGACGTTTTTTTGGACGTTTTTGGAGAGGGGTGGAAGGGGGGGGGGGGGCGTGGTTGAGCCCTGGGCGCAGCTCATGTGTTGAAGGCGGACTGCATGCGTCCAGAGATATATGGTCGCCGAGCGCCAGCTCAGCGGCTCGGGCCGCGACTAGGCGGCCGGGAACGGCAAGGCTGGCGCCGGACGGCAGCGTCGGCGGTGAAGGGGAAAGAGGGGGCGTGCGGGGCAGGAGGCAGGACCCTGGCTGCTGCGGATCGCGATTGGAGGGCAAGGCAGCCGCGCGCTGCGGGCTCACATGGCCATGACGCCGCCTGGCTTCAGGAGCCTGGTGGGTGGGAGCGCAGGGGCGGCGCGGAGGGTGTGTGTGGCAGGAGTGGATGCGGGGGCAAGAGGTGGACTGCAAGGGGCGAGGGGCAAGGGGGGTCGACCAGGCGGGCACAAGGGGGGCGCTGCTGCCCGCGATTTGTTCTCGGATGCTGCGCAGGTCTGCCGCCTGCCACCCTGTGAGGGAGCAAACACCACGGTCGGATCCCGACGCCACGGGAAAAACGCAGAGCCGCAGGATGTAAAAGTGACCAAGAGAGGTCGCTGTGCTTTGCAGCCAAAGATTACAGCCCAAGCCCCAGAACGCTGAAGCGGCCGCCAGGGGTAGCAGCGCTTTGCAGCCCGCCCACCTGTATGCCTCCCGCAAGATGGCCCTGGTCGCGGCCTGCGGAAGCTCATGGGCCACCAGGCACATGGACACCAGATCCGCCTCGCCAGCTGGCAGCCCGGTGGCCTCCGCGGCCGCGTGGACGAAGGAGAGCCGCTCCTTGGCGCCGGCGGCGGCCTGACGGGTTTGTGCACGTGCGTGGCTTTGTGGTTGTGGGGAGGAGGAAGTATGCGCGTGGGCGCTGCTGCTGCGCGTCGTGGGCGTCTCCTTTTGCGCAGGCGTGACGCACGCATGGCACAGCCGCCAAGAAGGGGCGGCCGGTCAGTCAATATGGGCAGGGGTCTGACAGGGCGGAATGTGAGCAGGGGTCGCCGGGCGACAGGGGCGCGCCGCACGCAGCATTATGCGTCATGCGCAGGCGGCGGCGGGCGCTCGCAGCCAGCAGCGGCCCCTGCAAGACCATGCCTGCCCCCGCCGCACAGCACAGACCCTCTCCATGTCCCCATGTCCCCAGACAGCCCGTGCGGCATATCCCCAAGCCGCTTGCACTCCAAAATTCGAGCCCCCGGCCATGGCCCTTCCAGCTTCCCAGAGGCTGCCCCCCTCCCCACC
>NW_014010184.1:0-6381 GCF_000611645.1 Monoraphidium neglectum
CCGCCCCTCCTTGGCCCCCCCCCTCCCGTCCTGTTTGCGCCGCTCCAGGCCCCGCGCCGCCGCCGCCAGCCGGCTGACCTCCGCTCGCAGCCGCCGCTTCTCAGTGCATTGCGCTGCGTCCGCCGTGCGCGGCCGCTGGGCCTCGGCCGCCGCGGCCGCAACGCAGCGCCCCGCTCATGGGCGTGTGCGGCGCCCGGTTGCAATTGCTGCGCCCGCGCCTCCCCCCCTTGCCGCTGCACCTCCTCCTGCAGGCGCTGGGCGGCAGCCACCAGAGCGGCGATGCGGCCCTGCTCCACCACCGCCGCCACCTCCTCCTATTTTGTCTGGAAGTTGGAAAAATGAGCAGGGCAGAAATGAGCAAGGCTCTTTCGTTGGTGGCAAGCCTTTGTTGGAAGCGCGCAAAGCTTTGAGCCGGCTCACCTCAGTGATGGCACTCTGGCGTGGTTGTTTTGTGTGTGGGTGACCACGTGTGTGCGTCCACACATGCGCGCTCTTTGGGCTGACCACAACTGCGCCCCAGCCTCGACGGGCTGCACCACCGTGCAGCCACTCCAAGCCCCATAAGCCACCAAGATCCTCGTCAACGGCGTCCCCCTAGAGCCCAAGCCCCAATCATCTCGCAGTCCGCATGATCTCACTCTCACCTGTGTACTGTTCCTAGCCTCCGGCATCCCTTCAGGCGCCAGCAACGTGAACAGCAGCGCCCCCCACACCGCGCGCTCGGCCCTCTGCACACGCACAGGGGCGCCCCCTTGACTGCGCCGGCACGGCGGGGCGGGCAGCAGGTGCGGGATCCAGCAGCGCGGCCACCAGCGCCCGCATGTCCCTGAGCATGCAGGGGCTCCTGTTTGGTGCGGGGGGGGGGGGGCGCACAGTGGTACCCCCACGTTGCTTTCATCAAGAACGCACTGTCACCCTGCTGCTGCGCCGGGCAGACGCCCCTCTCGGCGCCCTCCAGGATGACGGCGTCCGGCTCAAAAGGGTAGCGTGTTTGCATGTGTGTGTGCATGTGTTTTGGTTGTCAACCTCCACAGTGCCGTGGATCAGCTCCCAGTATGCGCAAGTCTGTCGCACAACAGCC
Source organism: Monoraphidium neglectum (assembly GCF_000611645.1). Lineage (NCBI taxonomy): Eukaryota > Viridiplantae > Chlorophyta > Chlorophyceae > Sphaeropleales > Selenastraceae > Monoraphidium > Monoraphidium neglectum. Next base: position 1,082 of record NW_014010184.1, read on the forward strand.
GGGCGGGTGGCCGTCCAAGATGGGCCGCCGCCGCCTCCAAGATTCACAACACGCGTGTGCGCCTCTACAGCCATGCGTACTACCCAAACCCACCCTCAGAGATGCGCATTAGATACTTGAGGCAGCAGGACCGCCAGGGAAGACGGCCCAGCGGTCACTCGGTGTCGTGCGTCGCATGGAGGAGCCAGGTGCTGCTGGGCGCAGCAGCAGAGCTTATGGGCGGGCCAGGCACTGGTGAAACAGAGGGCGTGTCTTGCAAAACACACCACTTGGACAGGGGACGTGTCTCCAAGACACACAAAGACACAGAATTGTAAATCGCCGAAACGGGCTGTTTTGGGCCAGAAATATGTTATCAAAGATATATCATTCCATATTCTGACCCCCAAAAGGCCGCTGCAGTCGTCTGCAAGCAACTCATCTTGTGGCAGCTGCTGCATGCTGTTTCCGGCCGGTGCATGCTGCTGTTGCTGCGGTTACCGTATGTCCCTGCCTGTTGCTCAGCATCATCTCTACAAGCTATGACCATATGCATCTGCGCATCGTGATCGTCAATCACCCTAACAACCTCCCAATGATGATCTACCGACCAGCGCACTGTCAGGATGCTGCGGTCGTTGCTACAGCACCGGAATCCTTTTCTAACATCACGCTGCTTATGTTACACGGCTGCAGCACTGTGCGCGCCGCTGGCCGCCTGCGCCGCGAGCGACGACGAGCGCCAGTACAGTGTGCAGCATGACATGCTCGGCCAGCAGCACGCCTCAACCGTGGAAGATCGGAGTGCTCAGCAGCAGACTTCTTCACCGGCAGGTGTGGTGCCTGCTCCCGCCAGCTTCGCTGACATTCCACTGCGGGCTCAGCGCCACTGGCGTCGCGCGTACATGCCGCCAGCGCCAACGGTTCCGCGCCCACAGCGTCGCACGTCGGTGGTGTCTCACGCTTGGGATCGCTAAGCGTCACGTCAAGCGGTGCACAGCTGGCTGGGGTGCAGGCACCAGGGTGCTGGCTGGCAGCTGTTGTGCCTGACAGCTCGCCGCTGCTAGCCGCGCCGTTGCTGAATGGCCCATAGCTCGCTGCACACCCGCTCCCGCTCGCAGTACTGCAAGCACTACAGCTGATGCCGCACGCACAGGCGCAGGAGTCGCGGCAGCAGCAGCAGCCGCAGCAGGGTCAGCAACAGCCGCACCTGCATACCCAACAGCACTGGCCGCTGCAGCAGCTGCAGCAGATGGTGCAGCTGCACCGGGTGGTGCAGCAGCAGCAGGTGGTGCAGCAGCAGCAGGTTTTGCGGCAGGTATTGCTGCTGCTGCGCCAGCAGCGGCTGCAGCTGCTGCATGCAGACCCGCTGCGCCAACTGCGCCAGAGTGCAAGAGCAGCTGCAACAGCAGCAACCACAGCAGCAGCGGCAGCCGCAGCAGCAGCAGCAGCAGCAGCAAGTGGGCCCATCAGGCGCAGGGCATGCAGGACCCAGTGTTGTTATGTCCGGAGCTGCTCGTGGCAACCAGAATAGCAGTGATGACGGCAGACGCAGGAGCCCAGAGCGGCGGAGTAGTGGACGCTGCGCTCGTGGATCGCACCAGTCAAGCGCTGGGGTCGCGGCTGGCGAGCGTGCAGGCTGGTGTGAGCACGCTGCACCAGAGCTGGCCTCAAAAGCGACATGAAACCAAGCAGCAAGGCCAGGAGCAGCAGCACCTCGACGCGCAGATATCAATTGTGAAATTTGCAGTGGAGCGTCTTGCAGCTTGGCATGCAAATGCAAACGAGCTGCCCTCTTGGAGGGAGACGCTTGGTGCATGTTGTGCTGCCACTGCTGGAAGCAGCTGGAGGCGGCTCCCCAGTAACGCCCTGCGCACGACCAGTCGTGCACGTGCGGCGGCCTCTGTGCGCAGCTCAGGACATGGCTAGGCGTCCACAATGCCCTCGCCGTCCAGCTCTGCAACAGCTGTGTCAGCTGCGCCAATCAGTCAGCAGCAGTCAATGATGCGCGCAGTGGGAGCCAGCAACATGCGCGGGCTGCTGGAAGAGCTGCCCGCATTCAAAGCGAGTGTTGGATTTTGCTACAAATAAAGCGCTGCGGTTGGGGCAGGTGACAGCAGAAGTAGCTGCCCCGGGATCGCCAGGCGCAACAGGTCGGTCGTCAGGGCAGACGTCATGGCGGCATCGATGGCAGTATCAGCAGCAGCGTTTGTGATGGCAGCGGCGGCACCCACAGGAGAGGCGTCAGCGCGCAACGCCCCTGCAGCAGCAGCAGGCAGGGCTACACTAGCCAGTTGTGATGCGGCAGTCACGAGCCAGGCTGCCGCTGCAGCGGCAGCGGCGCTGCTGCCTCCGCCGCCCCAGCGGGCTCTGGCATTTGGAGGGATGGACACGGCACCTGCAGCGGCTTAACTGCCGGTACAGGGAGTGAAGCCCGCACAGCCGTTGAGCTTGTCTCCAGCCCAGCCGCTGTGGTCAATATGTGCAGCGCCAGCCTTGCGCACCGGGCCGACAGCAGCAACGGCGTGTGCAGTAACAGCTGGCCAACTTTCTAAACAATGGCGGGAAGTTTGCTGCCGCCAAAGGTGAGGGCTGTGGCTCACCTGCACCGGTCACACTACCTGCTAAGCCGGGTAGGTGGGTGGGCATGCGCGCACACATGTGTTCAGGGGATTTTCTTGTCTGATGCGCAGGATTATTGTTGCTTGTCAGTGTTAGTGTCTACCCGTGGAACTGGGTGCCTGCGCTTCACCAGCCCGCCGTCCCCCCCCCCTCCGCTGCCCTGGCACCCGCGCAGTGCTGGGGCAGTTTTTGAACGCATACCCAAACATGGTGCCCACAAATGCAGTTGCTGCCGGTCGCCTCGCAAGGGCGCATGTATTCTGGGGGTTTGGAGGCGTCTTTTCCTGCTTATCCTCAACCACTTCACCCAAACGCCAACGCCCTCTTGCACACAATAATGTGTGCAGTATCACATGGGCGTGCAACTGCGCGCTGCGCAGCGCAAGCGCGATTCAGCTTCACATGCGGCTAATGCGGCTCGCTTTCCGTGATCAGACTGGGTCTCTATCAGCAGCCAATCCATCTCCACACTTGCACGGTCAAGGCGTGCCTGCTGGCAGACAAAGTTGTGCTCATCAGTCTGATTTGATGTTTGCTTCCACTTGGGAGGATGTGCAGCGCATCCAACTGGCCTCTAGCTCCACAACGAATGCTTGACGCAAATATTGCGTCTAGATGGGATTGGTGGTGATAGATCCGCTGCTGGCCAAGGCACAACTGCGTGTGGCCAGGCATCATCTTGACACAGTTGAGTACAAATTCAATGGTCATTTCAAAGGAGCACGCCAGCTGGCATGGGGGCGCCGCACGTACGTTCTTACCACTTGACTTTTCAACATTTCACCTGCACCCTCCAGCACCCCTGCATTCACACCGCACAGCATGTATGTATGTGTGAGAGACATAGCAATTGTGTGTGTCTGTGTGTACGCATGTGTGAGCCTGTGCGTGCGCATGTGAGACAGAGAATGTGTGTGTGTGTGTGAGTGGGTGTGTGTGTGTGTGTGTGTGTGTGTGCGCGTGCGTGTGTGTGTGTGTGCGTGCGCGTGCGCGCGCGCGTGTGTGTGTGTGTGTGTGTGTGTGTGTGTCAGGGGGGGTGGCGGCTGGCGGGTCGGGTGAAGCTTCCGGAAGTATGGGGCTCGAGGATCGCCATACCATTAACAAGTCAGCGCAGTTCATACAGCAATAGGAGCAGGTGCTCACGAGAGGTGCAAGTACGGGCTGTGTTTCCACCAGAACGCACCCTGGATAGTGAGGGTGAGATTGCAGGGTGTCAACAGAGTTCAGCATCACCGCACTTCCTGTCCGGGCCAGGCTGACCAGTGTGGTAGCACGGCGCAGTAAGGCTCAGGAGGACACAGAGTGCGGGGACTCATGATTGATTGGAAAGGAGGCCCAGTCCTCAGCCTACCCCAAGCACCACAGCGGTTTGTGTACAGAGATGCGGCTGCGCTGGGCAGTATGATCGAGGGTGATGGTGCTGGCAACGAGGCTTGGTGGCGCACACGTTAGAACCACGGTATGTTCTTGAATGCAAGGTTGTGGCAATCACTGCCCTGGCCAGGACGCTCACTCCCACCATTGCACGTGTGTATTGGTCACACGACGTTGCATTGATTGGACTCCATGTATACGGTACCATTGTTTGTAAGTTTAACTCCAACAACCCTTAGGAGGAATGCAAGGTAGAGTTGTGGTGCAAGGGCTGGAGTGAAGGCCAGAGCCACAAAGCAGCGGGGCCGTTCACACCCGCAACCCGCTGCCCGAGCCGCGTGCACCCCATTGGTCCACAGGGAGTAAGGCGCAGCTTGTAATGTGCGCTCATAGTCAGGACAAGCATGTCTTGTCCACGACATCTGCTGCACTGGAACAATTTGACCCTGCTTGCCCGCTCGCCACCACCGCGCAGCTGCAAGCGTTTTTTTCAGCCGCGTACACTGGCATCGTCAAAATGCCATGACGCGCCCACGATTCGATCTGAGGGGCTGCTATACAGGGGGCCGCTGCGGGCCCCCCGCGTCCCTCAGAGAGGTCGTTGGGGATCGTTTGACAGCGGGCGCGGAGCCGCCCCTGTCCAGGGACCCACCAAATCCGGGATCAAATTGTTACTCGTGCTTCTCGTCGTGCTCATGCAGGCACTCCTAGTGAAACCTGAGGATGTCAAAGGACTTGATAACAGCATCTGGATACAATGCCAGGACGCTGCAGCGGAGACCCTGCAGCCTGCGCGCCACCAGCCCCGTTTGAATTTCATGGTGGCTCCTGCGGCGACTGCTCTGGAAACGCGTATATGCAGTAAGAAAAATGCGCATTATAATGATTCATGGCCGCAGTTGCTGGCAGGGCGCCGCGCCGGGCCTGTCGGCGCCACCGGCACCATCACCGCCGCTGCAGCTGCGGCCGCTGCTGCTGCTGCCAATTCTGCTGCTCCTCTGATCGTGCGCTCCATCAATCAACTTAATATTGCTGGTGCCGCTAACACCGCTGCTGCCACCACTGGCCCTGTTGTCGCAGACGCTCGACCTTTTGGCATGGACACAATCATGTTGTTGCATGTGCTATCCGTTGCAGGCTTGCTCCTCACCACAATGTGCAGCAGGCTCCAATACACCCGTCCCGCCCATTGCAGATATAGGCGCCAACCATACACAAATGCGGACCCACGTGCTCGCGGCCAACCACGCCCCCTAGAAATCGCCCGCAGGCGCCTTCACCCCCAAATCTACCACAGCCGGCCCCCACCACGACGCCTGTCTGAA
>NW_014010183.1:0-301 GCF_000611645.1 Monoraphidium neglectum
AGCTTCCAGCTGTCCACGGTTCGATGGTTTCCTGGATGTTGCTGCCAGCGACGCATGACTGTCGTGGGAGAACGTTGGGAGTGCAAGCAGGGGTTGTGGCAGACCTTGTTGAGTGGCTGGTGCCGGATTGAAAGCCTGCCAGGTGCTCAGGGTTTAGGGTTTAGGGTTCAGGGGACGAGCGAGATCGTCTGCAACCGTCATAAACCGCTGTCCAGTCGTACAAGGGTTTTCTCGCAAACCCTGAACCCCGGTATGCCCCCGGTTGGGCACCAGCCAGCCACATCAGCACAGGTGACTGTTC
>NW_014010183.1:995-7072 GCF_000611645.1 Monoraphidium neglectum
AGCTTCCAGCAGTCCACGGTTTGATGGTTTCCTGGATGTTGCTGCCAGCGACGCATGACTGTCGTGGGAGAACGTTGATTACTACAGCTCAGTTTTGTAGCAAGCACTGAGCATGCAGCTGTCAGAGGCACCTCACTCTTTGTTTGCGTGACGTCATGGTGAGTGATGGGTGACCTCAAGATGATGTCACCACCAGTTACCCATGGCTGAAGGGTTACCACAACTGGGTGGATCCACTTTAGGGGCTGGCTGGTGCCATCAGGTGTCGAAGTTCACAGGTGTGCAGGGCTTGACTCAGCACGGTGTCGCTCGAGCGGTGTCACTAGTGACAGCTGGTCACGTGGGTGTCAACTTGTGACGTCAGCATGCCTCCAAGGGGATGAACTCACAAACCCTACCCTGTCCAACTAGTGGTACAATTGACAGTGGGCTGGGTCAAGCCGTGAAATTCGCCCCCACTGTGGTGCTGATGCGGGCCCAAGCACAACAAGCCAGCCACCAGCCAGCTGGGAACTAGGCAGTTATGTTGACCCTTTGGTCCTACGTGACTGGTGGTGACGAGTGGTTTCCCATGCATCAGAGTTTCCCACGCGTTACTATACCAACACTGCATGCCACTTGATCCCCAATGCCGGGAATGAAAGAAGTGTTGTTGCGCGCAAGTGCCACACAGCGGGGATAAGCAAAGTCATGCTGCGTGCTGTGGCGCCGCCATCAACTATAATCCATCCGCCGCATCTAATGATAACATGTACAGCACATGGGCGGGCGAGCGAGCAGCGTGCTACAAGTAGGTTGTGCGCTTGTATCGTAAGTGGAAAATGGAAGTGGTGGAAAAGGGCGCAAACTTCCTCTCAGGCTAGGGGAGTATGCATCGCCCAGGGAAGTCAAGCAGCCCTGCATGAAGCTCACATCGGCCATGTCCCGCACGACAAGCCAAACGCGCGCCAACCCCGGTCCGTTACAACGGGGCCAACTAAAACATGTGCGCCGTCAGCCCCTCATGCAGCCGCCACTGTAGACTTTGGGCTCTTGCAAGACATACACCGTTTCCAGGAATCCTCTGTGCTGCCTGCCCAACCACCCTGGTGCCGGAAGGCAACCGCATGATTAAGCGGGCCTGTCATGTTGAGGGCTAGTGCGCTCCTAGCGCACAAGGCGGTGCCGCAGTGTTGGGCACTGGTTGCTGAGAAAAACCGACCGCCGCGACCAAATGTTGTCGCCGCAACCGCCAAGCCCCGACAAAATGTGGCGCTGTGGACAAACAGCCTGTCGCACACAGTCGCAGTTGCATGACGCCGAGTGCGGCATCGTGCAAAGCAGCCGCCGGTCACTGCAGTGCCATACGCCAAAAACCCAGCAAGTTGGCTTGCCAAGGCGCTGGCGCAGCAAAGGTGGAACAGCACTAGCCGCTGCCAAAGGGTCCCCCTTGCGAGTGAGACTGCGCCCTCTCGCCCTGGCCGCCCGCGAGCGCCAGAGCTGCGGCCGCAGCCTCCGCCGCCGCCTCCACGGCAAAGCCCTTCCTGTTTTCCTCGGCTATCATACGCAGCACGAACGCATCGTCGTGGATCTGGAAGGGTGAGTGCATGAAGTCGAACTGCGGCGGCGGAGGGACAGGGGGTTGCAGGAGTAAAGGCTGAGGCCGACAAGACAGCCAGATTTCAAGAGGATAAGCCTCAATAAAGAGAGTGGTGCTGCACGACAACACCACGCCTGCTCGCGCCCGCTTTTTTTGTTTGAAGGTCAAACCCCCAGCCCAAACACAACCGCAATGAACGTGCTGCGCCAACCCAGCCAAGCCACCTTCGCGCAACCTCGGCGTACAACGATGCTGCTCGGCCCCCACCTGCACGTCCCGCATGTCGTCGCTGATCTGGACCTCAACCGTTGCGTCAGGCTTAGCCTGAGAGCAGAAGGGGGTTGTGCATGGCTGTTGTCAGTAAGTGCACACACAATCAGCTAGTGAACGCGTCAGCAGGAGGCGTGAGGAAGCCGCAAGCAGGGCTGCGCGGGTGGTGGGACAAGGGCAGGGCGGAGGCATGCAGGTGGTGCGAGCACGCGCCCAGCGACGTGCGCTAAAGGTGTCATGGGCGTGGCGTACTGGGCGTACAAGTTGGAGCGTATTTTGTTGAGGCGCACACGAGCGCATGCATGAGAAAAACAGGAGGCCATTTGAGTTTATCAAAGCCCATATCTCAGAACCCCACGCGCAGGAATGCACCAAATGCACCCCTTTTGTTATGCAACTGTGCAGAGCATGTTGGCGAATTTGCTGGCTCCGCGCGTTCCCGGCACCACACAATAACGCACACCTGAACCAGCAGGAAGGGCAGCTCCAGCTGCGTCCCAGTCGGCGCCACGGGGGACGCCGCGTTACGTGCCATCAGTGCGCGCAGGGCCCTCTGCTGCTCCACGAGGTCGGCCAGGTAGGCCGCCTTGCGCTCCACAGCGGCGGCCGCCCCCGACCGTGCCTCTTGTGCGCGTGAGAGAGCAGCCGCGCTGCCGCTCGAGGCGCGGCCGGCACCCGGGGCGCAGGAAGAGGGGCCAGGGCCGGCGAGGACGCCAGTGGCGTCCGCGTGAAAGCCGCGCCATATGATGGCCTGGGTTCATGAGGGGGTTTGGTGGGTGTTTTGCATAGTTGAACGCAGAGGGGGGGTGATGGGCCTCTTTACGCTACGATCAGGCACAATACGCTGGGAATTGCCAGTGCTGCCGCAGCCTCGAACTTGTCAGCCGGACACCCTGGGTTCCGATCCCACTCCACCCCCCCACCCGCCCCAGGCCACACCTTTTTGTCCTTGAGGATGACATCAAGAGCCATGAGCACGTTGATGGCGTCGTACACACGGCGCCTTTCCAAAAGGGTAGGGGGGTGGGTTGTTGAGAGGAGGGTGGCAATCAGCCGCGATCTTTGCACGCAGCATCAACGCTAAACCCTAAATGTCAGTGACTGCAGGTTTTCACGTATGATGACAACCCAGCGCATCATGCGTGCCCACCTGGGCCGCAGCCCCCGCCTGGTCGTCAGCCCTGACCCCCACCACCCCACCAAGCTGGTGAGGCCGCCCACCGGATGTTCTTCTCGTCGTACACCACCCCGTCCTCCAGCTGGCTGCCCTTCATCTCCGCCACCAGCTCGTCCGCCACCTCGTTGTACGTCGTGGTGCCCTTGGACTCCACCTTCTCACACACCTGGGGGGCGCAGACATCGGTCACGGAGCAGCAAGGTGGGTCAGCAGCTGGGAATGCCAGGACCGGCCGGCCGGTCGTGGAGAGGGGGATGCCGTGGGGGACGCCGATGCCAGCTGTTGCACGCGGTGCCACAGAATGGAGCCCGGGGCGGTGTGGGCATGAGACGTGAGATTTTTGGCAGCACAATGCTGCGCAGCCCTGCAAGGGGCGCCGCCCCCGCTCCAGCACTTCATTCCATCCTGGGCTTCTTGAGGCCTGGAACCATGTGACAAATCCGAAACCCCCACAAAACCTGACTCCACTTCAACGCAAAAACCACAACCGTGCTGATGCATAACAGCCAAACGAATCTTGATTTCATCGATAGTGCTGCGATGGGGATGCACTGCCTCAACCCAGGTCTAGCACATTGAGGGGTTTGTAAACCCTGACTCCATAGCCAGGCCTCCAAGGTCTCACCCTCACACCCAACCCCATAAACCCTCCCTCCCTCACCTTCATGCTGAAGTGCCGCAGGCCCTTGCCCTGCTTGCCACCCGTCCGCTCGCTGGGTGCAAAACCCAGCGGACCAATTGGCTGCACCCCATACCCATAGCCGCCGCCGCCGCTAAACACGCTTCCGCCACCGCCGCCGCTTCCACCGTAACCGCCGCCACCGCTGTAGCCGCCTGCGCCAGCATTGCCGCCGCTGGCAAAGGAGGTCGCCTGGTCGCCCCCACGAGCGCCGCGGCGCGCCGCGCGGCGGACGATGCCAATCGTGGGCCCGGCGCCGTTTGCACCATAGGCACCGTTCCCACCGCCAAAGCCGTTGACGGCCTCCTCGCTGTGCGTGGCTGCCGCAGCTGTTTGGCCGTAGCTGGTGCTGCGGCTTGAGGCCTGCTGGTCAAACCCGGCCAGCACCGCCACCTGGGTCGTTCAGGCGGTGGCAGGTTGGCAGGGGGTGATGGCCTCGGGTCTGTGGGGTGACGCAGGCCGGCTGGGACGCCCTGATGGGCAGCCACGGATTGGAGGCCCACGAGCAAGCAGCAGACATGATGCAACCAAACAAAGCACCAACCCCACCAAAAGCAACCCCCACATGAAGCGGCACGTATCGCAGCAGCACAGCAGGCGGTCTGGGCTCGTGCAACGGCAGACCTCTGCTTGCGACAGCCACAGCTGCCTTTTGCAACCATTGCAAGTCACACAGCGCAATGCACCGAAGTGACTGCCGTAAGACCTCACAACGGGCCCATGGCTAATGGTGCCGTGGAGCCCTGGCCCCAGGCGGAGTCACCAGCTACAGCGCTACAAGGAACAGAACCCCAAGCCGCCCCTCGCTGCGCTTACCGTGCCGCGCGCCGCCGCCAGAGCCCGCTCCGCCGCCAATACTGCTGCGTCTGCTGCTGAATTGATCGGTGCTGTGCTGGGGTCAGCGCTCTGCCGCTGCTGTTGTTGCTGCTGCTGCTGCTGCTGCTGCTGCTGCTGCTGCTGCTGCTGCTGCTGCTGCTGCTGCTGCTGCTGCTGCTGTTGGTGGTGGTGGTGATGATGCTGTGGATGGCTGTTCCTTTCTGTCGTGTCCATCGGCTCGGGCTGCTGTTGCTCTTGCTGATGTTGCAACAACACTTGTTCCGGGTGGCTCAGCAGGGCTGCTGGTTGCGGCTGCTGCGGCTGCTGCTGCTGCTGCGGCTGCTGCTGCTCCTGCTCCTGATGCTGCCGCTCTCCACTGTCAGGGTGGGAGCCAAAACCATTCAGCCCTGTGTAACATGAAGCAAGGTGCGTCCGCAAGTGTGAATGCTCAGCTGTCGGTGCAGGTCCGTGAGCAAACACACGGCAAACACAGCCTGCCCATTGACGCACATCCACTCGGGTCACTCATCCCGCCCTAGCGACAGACCATAGGCACACTGATCCATCCAAAACAGCCCTTCTAGGAGCGACTCCCCGCCCGGCCGTCGCCATTGATCCGCCTCGTTTGGCCCAGATCACAGAATGGCGCCGCGGCAGCTCTGCAACGCTCACCGGCCTCTGCAGTCATTGGGATCACGCCGGCGCTCTGCGCAAACTCCAGCATGTTCTGCGGACGACGTTTCCGAGAGCACATTGAGGTGCTCAACCTCTCTGAAGCCGCAGGAAGGCAGGCGCACAACACCGGCCGCGCGGCTCGAAGCCGCAGGCGCTGCTGCGGGCGCCGCTGCTCACAAGCCACTCACGCTCTCACGCAGCTCCTGCACTAGGTCGGTTTCTGCCATGCCGAGCAGCATGCCGGTGCACGGGGCCTCTGGGCCCGAGCTGCTCGCCACCTGCAGCGGGACCTCTCGCCCTCCGCTGTGTGTCGCGCCCCTAGGGTGCCGAGGCAGCTTAGTATTTTTGTAAGGCGTATCACTTGTGCTTTAAATATGGGTGAGCTTTGCGAGGGGCCCGGCTCGTGCCCGCGTAGGCCGTGCACACAGGTGAGGCGGGAGGGGGCCGTGAGACGCTCTCGAGAGGCCCAGTTTAGAAACTATTCGCGAGCGAAATGGCTTGCGTGTTGTTCGGCAGTTGATTGACAGCACTCCAGCCCACTGCACACTTGCTGGCCCCTCTCTCAGTGCGCCCATGCGGCCATGGGCCGCCCTCATCATGTGAACAAAGTGTCGTCGGCTACCTTGTACCCCGCCATCGCCGCTTCGGATGCATTTGGATGCGGGTGGCACACAAATTCCGTTGACAATTCACAACCCCCCTGTTGCCTGCTCCGATGCATGTAGCAGGCCCGCTAGCGCCGACATGCTCTGACGGACAATGGTCACCCTCTCAGTGATACGACACCCGATGCCACCAGGTGCGTCACGCAGTTCATGGGACGTCCAAACAGAGGGTAGCTCTCAGCCTGCAGCATAACGCGCTTATGCACAGAACACGGC
>NW_014010182.1:0-4720 GCF_000611645.1 Monoraphidium neglectum
TGCGTGCGCGTGTGCGGGCGCGCCCGTAATTTCGGCGTCAGCGCTCCACCCGGCCCGCAGGGCCACTTTCTTCTTGTTTTGCGGCTTGCATTGCATGCTGGTCAGCCTATAATCCCCGCTCTGATTGGCGAACCCGCTCACACACAAGTTGACTTGATGCAAAGTTGCAAGTGTCAACCGTAAGTGCACCATCACAGAAGCGCACCAGCTGGTGCCTCAGCAAGTCAAACATGGTCAGATTTGCTCAATTCTGGTCAAAGCGCGAGCGCTCCAGCTTCATCGCCCTGCTGGCTGCACAGCCCAGGACCGCACGCTGATGCCTCTGCCAGCTCAAGAGCGCCAACCTTTCCTGGGACTTTCTCAACACCGTCAGAAAGGACTAATTGTCCCGTTGCTTGTCTGGAACGGGGTGGCTGCTGATCTCGCTAAGCACCTCGGTACAACACAGCGTGTTGGGCCAGCTGCAGCGCGAGGCCAGCCGTGCGGGCCCTCAAGTGCGCTGCGCTGCACAAAAGCAGCGCTCGGCGGCCGCAGTGAGGCGTGAAAGCGCAGTCCCACGCCGCTTCACACTCGCGCAGCGCAGCGCGATTCACGCGTTGTGCTGCGGCAATAGCGACGGCAGCAGCATCTCGGGCCCTGCGGCCGAGTGAGTCATCAGGCCCGTGCCCTGCAGCCACGGCATCCCTGAGCAATCCGAAATACAGCAGTCGCACTTGGCGGCGCGGCCTCCCTTGGCCTTCAGCCAAACACGGCGCCGGCGGCCCATTTCCTGCGGCGTCAACCAAGCGTCGGCCGGCACGCCGTTGTGCAGCAGCAGAGCGACCCAGGGCGCCGTGCTTAAAGACTGAGCACGAGGGGATCATGCCCCACGCCCGCTGGAGGGTAAGCGTGCCCTCAAATTTTGCGCCGTGGGCGCGACACATCCCGCTGCACGCGCCTGAGTAATCTCCTCGCCACAAGGCGATTCGAAAACGGGCAAGCATACCAATGTTACTTCAGTTCCAAGATGCTGAAATGAGACACAATGTACCCAAAAAGGGGCCATTAAGTGAATTTCATTGCAGGGGGCTCTGTGCCCCCATGCCACTGCAAGAGCGCCGCGCCGGCGCGGCACGCGGCAGCGGGCCGCGGCGCGAGGTGCTGCGCCCGCGGCCGACATCAACAGCTGCAGGATCGCAAAGCGTGGCTCTCCAAGGTGTCGCTTCTAGCAGGCAGCCGGCGGTGCTGCAGCGTGTCTCAGCTGCAGGGTTTCTCGGCTGCAGCCGCCGGTTATGACTCTCTCCCTCGCGCGACGCTCCCACACACACACAACTGGCCCCTGCACGCCGCTCATCCCACCACCACTCCCCCACAAACGGGTCCGCGCCCCGGCCCGCCCCATCACGCCGCTAGTCCTCGTCCGGCAAAGGCATCGTAGTACCATGCGTCGTCCCATGGATCTTGCCGCTGCAAACAATAGTGCGGCCGGGCAGGCGAGCGTGGGTTGTCACCGTCAAGCCCCATGCGGTGGGACCACATCCAGTAGGACGGCCGCGGGGCTTAAGCTGATGGGCTCGAACCCGTCCACGGCCGCAGGCTCCTCAGAGCGCCTCTTTCATGCTCAAATCTGCGCCCCCCGGCCCAGGTCTCCCGGGGAGGCTTGCCCGCGCCTGCGCCGCGGCCGCGCGCGATCCGCCCACACCCCAGCCTTGCCATTCAAAGCGCTGCGCGCCGCGGCGCAGGGGACAAGAAGCGCGCGGCGTGGCCGCCGCCGGTGACTCACTTGAGCATTGACCTGTACCGCGCCTGGTCCCTGCCCTCCCTGACATCAGTAATCATGGCTTTCAGGTGCTCCCGATTACGACGCGCCACCGCCTGGGAGCCGGCACGGTGTTCGTACAGCAAGATTGTGAGCAAACAGGCGTGGTTGCGTTAGGCATCCGATGTGGTGTGGCAGCCGATGGAGTATCCAGGCAGGGGCTTCTGGGACGTTGCCTGTGGGGGGCGGTTGCTGGGGCTGCAGGTTGCATCCGCCTTCAGCACCCCTGGCAGAAGCGGGCGACGTGCGGGAACGCGTGCAGGCGGGCCACCTGCAAGCGGCGCGCTCGCCCTCCTGCAAGCCGCGCGCTCGCCCGCCTGCAGGCAGCAAGCGGCACCGGCCTCGTGCATGCCTCCCACGCGTGCGGCTGATTGCTTTCGCGCGCGCATGCGCTTGCGCGCCTGCACCTGCGCGTGCATGGGCAGCTTTGACAGCTCGTCTTTCCTGTCCCTGGCGCCCTCCTCCTCCATATTGGGGTTTGTGAGGCCCATAGTGAGCTGGGCGGCGCCGACGCCGACAGCCAACACCCCCGCCGTGGCGCCCCAGAACAGCCACCGGTTCTCGCGGCTGCGCTCGATGAAGCGGCGGTAGGCCGAGGAGTTGATGAAGATCCAGTGCGCCGACATCGGATGCGGCTCCGGGGTACCAGGCAGCGACGGGTGTCGCGCGCTGCCGCTCGCGCTGCCAAGGATGTGCTGCTGCTGCTGCTGCTGCTGCTGCTGCTGCTGCTGCTGCTGCCGCCCCTGCCGCTTTGCGCTGTTGCTTGCACGCTGTGCCGCAGTTGCAATGTATGCTGCGGGGTTGCTGGTTTGTGGCGAATCGACTTATCGACCAGGCAGTTCGCGCTGCAGGTGATCGTGCCTCAAACCAGTCGATCTAAACGGCGCTTCTGGCGCGATTGGCTCAGCAATTCTGGTTGACGAACATGATCTCTGCCTGAGATGAGAGCGCCAAACTCCAAGCTGCGCCGCGTCACCCGTTGTGGTGACGCTTTGGCGCCAGCCGCACCACTGAAGCGCAACCGCGCAGCTGCATTCAGCACACGCAGTCACAATGTTTGCGTGATGGGCCTCTCCTGTGTGCCCCAGTGGGACACGTGCTTGCCGTTGGCCGAGAGGTGGGGGCGCCCGCCTGGTGGTTGATGCATTCCTGGACTGCTGTTGCATGCACGCCTGTGCCTGGCCAGCTGGAGACCACAGTACCATTCTGAGCAAGTGCAGCGCACGCTTCTTGCTCGCCACGCACGAGTTCCGAACACCCGCCCTCCTGAGCATGCAGCCGCATTACGCGTGCATCCATCAACCTTCATGTCTTGGAAGTCTGAAGCCACACTTTTCAGCTGACTGTTTGAATGATAATTGGCGTGGGTGTGTTTTGCTGTGCATCTGTCAAGCAACACTCCAGGCATAATGCTCTCGCAAGGGCTGAGCTGGTGCATGCACAGGTTGTTGGGCAGCTAACACCTTGGAAGCTGGTCACATGCAATGCACCTCTCATGTTTCGGAGCGCTGGTTGTAGGTGTACAAAAGGTTACAAGGTGTGGTTGCCACTGGGCCGCTGCAGTGGACCACAGATGGCACCGCCAGCCTGACATCACAGGCAATCTCACACAGCAGAAGGGCAGTGTGTGCACACCCTTCTTGATAGCAGGTCAGTGCCAAGGTACAGGATGATGGTTCAACGCATCAAACATGTTAGTGCGGGAAGCGGGAAAAAAGTCGAGATTGCGGAATCAGCCCAGCAGGCCGCCGGTCACGCCGCCGAGCAGGCCGCCAGTCAGGCCGCCGGTCAGGCCACCAACAAGGCCGGTGGCGGTGTTGACGACGCCGCCAACGGTGCCGACCACGCCGCCCACGGTGCCGGTGACGGTGTTAAGGACGGGGGCGACAACGGGGCCGGCAACGGGGAGGCTGCCCACAACGCCGGTGGCGGTGTTGACGACGCCGCCCACGGTGTTGAGCAGGCCGCCCACGGTGCCGCCCACAGTGCCGACAACAGGGCCCACAACGGGGCCAACAACGGGGAGGCCGTTGACGGTGGAGCCCACAGTGCCAAGGAGGCCGTTGACGGCGCCAGTGACGGCGCCCAGCTGCTTGAGGTCGCGGGCCGCAAGGGCGGGCGCGGCCAGGACGAACACGGCCATAGCGGCCACAGCAAGCATGCGAGCCATTGTGAAGGGTGGGGTGCTGAAGCCTGTGCAAGTCGGGGAGCAGGGAAAGGGAGGGGAGAGCGGCGACACGACGGGTTAGGATGTGAGGATGGCGCCCGGAGGGGGGCGGGTCGGGGGCCGCGGCCTGGGGTGGCTGGACGCGTTGGTGCTGAATGAGACACCCTTGATCTAACGCTCAATATACTTGCGTCAAGCATCATGCAACATCCCAGACGATCGCACCCACCTGAAGAGCGGGATGGACTGTTTGAATGGGTAGGCGTGGGTGGAGGTAGTGGATTGGAAATGGTAAAAATCGGCACGCGTTTTATACTCATCGCGGTTCTCACCAAGCTTCTTGCACGGTCCCGGATTCTGACCACGCCAGGCTTTGTCACGGAATGGGTGTCCGGACTGCGGGGCGCTCCATGGACCGATTTTATGATGTTAGAAAGGTCGAGTTTAGGTTTTATGGCTATAGGTGGCACGCGGCGAGCTGTGCCCATGCTTTTGAGGCCTGACTCACAGCATGAGCAGCCGTCCCTTGTGATGACTCCCTACATCGAGCCCGGTGGAGGTCCATATGGCTGTGTTGCTGCCATGAAGTACACAGGAGACTGCCTAGATTAGATGACATTTCTCTTACGAGGGCAGCGCTTTGCGTATCGCCTATCGCAGCAGTGGGAGCCAGGGTGGGAGGACTGGGGCGGACCATGCGCCGCAGACCATGTCATGAGGGCACGGCACTTGGCTCACTGTCGGCACGGCTCGCC
>NW_014010182.1:5197-6855 GCF_000611645.1 Monoraphidium neglectum
TCAACCCAGTTTGATTCCATTCTGTAGAAGTCTTTGTAAGACTTGCAACTGGGTGATGCAGACGCCCCTCCATCCGGACGGTCTTCTGACTGCGCAATCGGACTTGAATACGAAGCGTGCAGCTGTGCCGGACCGGCGCTCACCCTTGCGTATGCTGACCCCCGTGTGAGCGCGCTGGCAAAGACACTGCGGCACACTGCAGAGTCACTGTGGCAACAGCTTACTCGCACGCACGTTGCGATACGGACGCTGCCTTCTAGTAGGCGTGGGCAGACGATACTCAGCCAGGAGCGGCCGTCAGGCGTGCGGCCAGCCTGACCACTTGAGCCTGTCCTGAGGCTTTGTCAGACAAGAACTTGGTCAAGTCCAGCGTCCTGCCATGACCACAGCTTTGGCTTTGCGGTGGTGTCAACTGTCAAGGTTGAGAACCACCTTGGCGGTGGCTGTGATGACCTGGGCCGTAGCTTTCGTCGCAGTGTGGCGTTACTACGCATACCGTGGCCAGCATCCGAACGTGCACCCTTCACACAGGCGCCCAATCCGGCCATCCAACCTGCCACACACCTCACGCCGCCCCACGCCCCGGTCACCAGCACGAGAGTTACAGGTACCCCCGAGGCGAACGTCGAAATCGCGCAGCCCAGGCCGCCGGTGCCTTCTCAGACCTTGCCAAACGCTCGCATTCGCCCCAAAAACCAATGTTCACCCGCCATCGGCCCCTCGCGCGCCCCGCCCCCAGGTGTGACTGTCGCCCCCCCCCCCCAGGGCCAAAATGCAGCTGCTCTGGGGCAGTTAGCAGAGCTACAGCACTTGGTTGCTGCCACCCACACACCATACAAAGTAAATATAACTCAAAATTGCCCTTCAGCACCCACCTGACTGCAAATTCGAGCGCCATTGGACTAGCATACGAGGATGGAAGCGGGCCAAAAGCAGGTCACCTCATGAGGGCCGCACATGGGCCTTCATTGGCTGCACAACACAACCATGGACCTCACCTGGCCAGCCAACCCACGAACTTTCCGCCTGTAATAACCGGGTTTGGACGCAAGAGCGTTTCACACTCCAGATCTCTCCATGCGACTGCTCAAATGGTATACCTCCTTAGAATTTAGGGTGACAGAAATTCCTGCAACCTTTTCAAATTATACTGCAGTCGTTGTGTTTGATCTACCCACTGCCAGGTCGCAACTCGTAGCAGCGTAGCCGGTGTGGATCGCAGACATTAATAATGAGCGTCGGCAGGCGTGCTCTATGCAATGCGGGGCTATTAATCAGGGCGCGGCTCGCACAGCAGTGGTGCAGCGGCACCTGCTGGACGTCAGGGGGCCTCGCGTCAACGGTTTGGCCCGCGCAGGCCGCAGCGGCGCAGGAGCGCAGCGCTCGGCAGCGGCAGCACCTGTGCGACCCGTGGCTGCCCCTGGGGCTGCGGGGGTTGGAGACCAAAGCGCCTAGCCGGGTCACAGGCACTCAAGACCTTCTTGATGTGAGGGCAAGGCATGGGGGTGACGCATGCATGATGCGACCCGGCACCGGAAGGCAGAGTCAGTGAATTCACAGGTCTTCACGCCAGCGGCCCAGGCGGCACATGGCCCGCCTGCCCGGCCCCTTCAGTGCCGCCCCAGCGCGTACGCCCCCCCTCTCGAACCCCCACCTCC
>NW_014010181.1:0-6372 GCF_000611645.1 Monoraphidium neglectum
GGGGGTGGTGAGGGCGGCTGGGTGAGGGCTGGGGGCCTCACAATCGCTGGCAGGAAGTGCCGGGCGGCTGCCTGCCAACTACCCGCACCGGCGGCCGCCTGGGCATGCGCTGCGGCCGCCCATCGCCCCGGCTGGCGCGCAACTGCGCTGCGGACTCTCTGCTACCCCCTCTCAAGCCCGCCTCCGCCAGGCCGGCTCACGTAAATTGGCCCCTGGGCGAAATTGGCGAAGAAGTCGGACTCCAGCTTTTGCCGGAGCCCGTCCGCATAGCGGCCGCTGCCGTTGATGCGGAACGTGGTCGGCAGCGGCTGCCGCAGCACGTCTATGAACGCGTCCCACTCGCCTTCTGGCACGACGCCCTGCGAGGTGCAGGCCGGCAGGTTCGTGAGCGGCGCTGCGGCTTTGACCGAGGTCGGGTTGCAGCCACAGCAAACACGGCTTCGTGTGTCATTGTGACAGGGCGCCTCCCTCATTATTCCGTCGCAATACACTTTGGATCAAAGCTGCCATGCTGATCAAAAAGGTGCGCCGCTGCGCTGTGCTGCTGGCTTGTCACCTGGGCTTTGTAGTACTCGGCGAATGGGACGCTGTAGAGCTGGCTGCGGTCGACGGCGCCCGGCGGCCCCTGCTTGCTCTTGTCCTGCATCCATACGTTGTCGCGCGCGGCATCTCCACCAAAGTCCTTGCGCATGGAGCGCTTGTTGCCCTGCAAACGGACGCAAGGGACGTCAGCCGGATCGACCTGGCTGGATCGATCTGCTCACAGAGGGCTAGTTTATACCGTCCACTCACCCTGCCACGCCCACGCCCCCTGCCCATTGTTGCTTCGGATTGGCTAGATACTAGAGATCGCCCTCGCCGCCGTTCAGCCGGAAGTGATCAGCAACGCTGATGATTGAGATGCGACTGTATACACGGACCTCTGCACGTGGGGGTGGGCGAGCAGGGAGTGGTGGTTGTCCGCGGGCATCACTTCGTCACCAGCCGCCGTAATGTGCTGCACTGCTGCACCGCTGCTTAGCGCGGTAGCGAGATATGATGCTCTGCGGCGACGCTGCCCCGATCGCGCGATTGACGGGGCAGCCCTCCGGCCTCCGACATTGTGCCTGTATTGCATAGCAACACAGCACAAGACGCCAGGGCGTCACGAAGGTAGGCGCGCCTCGGTCAAACAAGTCAAACCTGGCATCTTGGTACAGCATGCTCATTGACCTTCTCAGCGGCAGTGCACATGGCGTACCAGTAAGAAAATATTCAGTATGAATTAAGTTTGAGTGGCACAAACCTGTCTGAACCATCAATCGATGGTGGTAGCGTGACGCACACCGCAGGCTGGTTTCAAGGATGGTGTCCCCACCGCCGGCTTGCCGTCCGTCTGGGTTGGCACCAGCCCCCTCGCTGCCCTTAAGCTGCTGACACCTTGCATCATCAGATGGATGAAGCTGCATACAGTATCATCAATCTGCTGCACGGCCGAGCCAGATGAAGCAGGATGCGTACAGTGCTGGCTTGGCGTGTTGGAGCATTGCTGGCACACAGGGCGGGCCGCATGACGCGCTCGCACAGATGCGCAATTCGAAGATTGTATGGAACCAATGTAACCACCCCGCTCTGTAAGGTTCTTGACTCTAAAACGTGTCACCATTCACCTTCCTCGTGTGCTGGTGGCAAGTTCACTGCGCATTCCCGGCGACGTGGAAGGAGCGCCACTGGAGTGCAGGCGCGACTGTGCAGCCATGCAAGATCCTTGAGCTTTCAAAGTTCCATGTAACATACACCGATCATCAGCCTGACAACATCACCAGGTGAACCCCTAAACAATGCATGTCTGATGACTGATTAGAGCCAGAGGCACCATGCAGAATGATAGGAGCTCATGGAGCTGCTCCTGGCACGCCCCCGGCAAATGCTATGCATTAGTATGTTTGAAAGTGCGTCGAATGAATCACGTCGCTCGTTCTTTCACCACGGTGTACAGCAGATCAGTGTCCCGCTTGATCAGCCATCCACAAGGGACGCGACATTTCCAGTGCAGTTGAGCCGCCAAACACGATTCGATAGGTGCGCCGACAAAGTAACCACCACGTCATGCCGAGCCACCGTGCATGCAGGGGGGCCACAACAACGCAAGCTTCAGCTGCTGCAGCTGAACGTTGAATGCTTGCCAAGTGCTGCCTACAACATGTGCAAGTTCTTTCGACACAGGATGGGCACCACGCCACCTTCAACAATAGCTACATTGCGAGCATTCAGCATGTTGATCAGGCCGCAGCGCCCAAAGCACCCGCGCGAGGCGCCTCCTTCGCACCAACAACGCCTCCATCGAAACCACTCCCCCCCTCTGACAATCTCAGGCGCGCGGCCGCCTGGCACCATGGCCGTGTCGTTTGCGGCATACTTTGACTCGCAGCACCTGTCCGATGCCGAGGTCCGCTTCGTGGACGCCGGCAGCGGCGGCAGCTGCCTCCTGGCTTCCATACCCAGCCACCAGCTCGTCCTGAAAAACGCCAGCGAGCGCTGGACGGCCGAGCTCGAGCGGTGGCAGCAGCAGGAGAGCACGAATAGCAGCGGCGGCGGCGGCGGCGGCGCGGGCAAGGCGGCGGTGAGTGTCGCCCTGGCGGGTGAGCACGAGGTGCCCCTGGGGCGCACCCTGCTGCGCCTGCTGTACACAGGCGAGCTCGAAGAGTGCGGCGGCGGCGACTGCGGCGGCGGCGGCAGCAGCAGCAGCAGCGAGCCGGCGCTGCTGCGGCTGCTGGAGCTGGCGCACTGCTCGCTGCTGACGGGCGCCATGAGGGTGGTGTGCACCGCGCTGGCGGCGCTGGCGGCTGGGGGCGGCGGCCCGAGCTGGGGCGCAGGTTGGCGGGGCAGTTTTTGGGTTGGCGGGCAGCCCTCAAATGACGCGGCGCGAAAGGTGTCCTGTGGAGTCAAGCGGCACGGTTCACGCCCGTGGCGTGTTGTGTCCTGATAGCTTGTCTTGAGGCAAGACCAGACCAGTAGCTGTGTTGCATCTCCGCCTGGCTTGCCGGCCTCCTGTCGCCCCAAACCCTGCGGCCGCCTGGAACCCCCCGCAACCTGCAGTCGAGACGCTGTTGGCAGCCCCAGACGACCTCGCTGAGCTGGCGGAATTCCAGCCGCTGAGTCAGCACCTGGAGGAGGCGGTCTTCAAACGCCTGGGCGACCTGGAAGTGGCGTTGGATGACGACAGCAGCACCGCCGCGCTGCAGCGCCTGCCAGCGGCCGCGCTGGCGCGCCTGCTGTCGAGCAGCGCGCTGCAGGTCGGCAGCGAGTGCAGCGTGGTGGCGGCGGTGGGCGCGTGGGTGGCCGCGCGGGGCGGCGCGGGCTGCATACGTCCAGAGGTGGGCGGGCGGTGGCGCCCATCAGGGATGAGCTGTGGCCACCAATCATGGCTGCAAAACGCCTGTTGCCTGAGATGTGATGCACGCATCAATCAATCGCGGGGACCGGCAGCTTCAATCAAAGTAACCACTATGATTTTGCCCTGCAACCGCACACGCAGGTGTGCCTGCAGCTGCTGCGGTGCGTGCGTATTGCCCAGCTGCCGCTGTCCTACTGCCTGGGAGCCCTGCTGCGTCAGACCTGGGTCATCAGGGTGCGGGCGCGCAGGCCGGCAGCGGCAGGGGTGGGGGCTGGGAGAAGGGCGTCAAGGCTGCTGCTGCTGCTGTTGCTGCTACTGTTGCTGCTACTGTTGCTGCTGCTGTTGCTGCCGCTGTTGCTGCTGCTGTTGCTGCTGCTGCTGCTGCTGCGGCTGCTGCTGCTGCTGCTGCTGCGAGTGCTTGCGGGGTATGGGGCAGGCGCTGACCACGATTGATGATGGCGCTCGTGCGTGAGGTGCTCGACACAGCAGTGTCGGTCCGTTGGCAGCTGCTAATGGATGAAGCATCCCCCTCCTTTAAGTGACGCCCTCCTCGCCATCACAGCAGTGCGCTTGACAGTTGCCCTGCTCCCCCCCCCCCCCTGCCGCCTCAGTCTGAGGCGGACATGCATGTCATGCAGGCCATCAGCCTGCTGGCATTGCCCGAGGCAATGGCGCCCCTCAGGGAAATGCAGCTCTCGGCCACAAACGCTGCCTTCCGCGCGCTGTGGCGCCTCTGGGCTGGCAAGGGGCCGCGGCAGCCTTCAGCGCGGCCGCAATTGTCGCTGGACGCGCCGGCGGTCGGGGAGGCGCAGCTGAGGGCGATGTTTGAGGCCGTGCAGCTGCAGCTGGGGCGGCGGCCGCCGGAGGGCGCTCCTGCGCCCGGGGCAGTGCAGCGGCAGGCGGGCGCTTCGAGCGGCGAGAAGCGCGGGGGCAGCGGCGCCGGCATGGCGGGCGCAAGGAAGCGCGGGAGGCGGCAGGGGCAGCAGCAGCTGCCGCAGGAGCGGCAGCAAGGGCAGGAGGATGCAGATGCAGCAGGGGAGGAGCCTGACCCTGACCACAGTGCGAGTTGCTCCGCGCGAGATGCCGAGGCAGCCCAGGTCTCGTTTTGGGGCGGCTTCTTCTGGTGCATTGCCTTGCGCTGGGTGCCCGTCAGCAGCCGGGGCGGCGCGCCGCCGCAGCTCCAGCTGCAGCTGACAGTGACTGCCCGGCATGCGTGGTGCAAGCGGGGCGTGGCGCTGCGGCTGCTCGGCGTCAGCAGCGCGGTCAAGTCCTACAAGCGGCAGCCTGGGGGAACTGCATTAGCAGCTGCGGGCAGCGCGGCTCAAAGCCAAGGGCAGGGCAGCAGCAGCAAGGGGCCGGCGCGCCTGGCCGGCGTCTACCAGCTGCGCGCGCCGCAGAACCTGTGGGCGGCCGGCGACGGCGCGGCGCCCAGTTCGCGGCAGGCGGGGCCGGCTGACGCGGCGCGGCTGGTGTTCAGCAAGTGCGTGCCCGTGGCGGTGTCCGATTGGGTGTGCGACTGGGAAGGGGTCGAGGGCATGCCCCTGGGCTTGGCGGACTACATGCAGGGAGGCACCCTGCGGCTGGCTGTTGGGGCGGAGGCCTTTGAGTGACCTACACAGCACCACAGCATTGTCGGTTGTTGCCCTGCCATGCGATCTCCGCTGCAATTGATGCAAGAGCTGCCTTTATTTGGACCAGTTCTCTGAAGTGTATAAATGTGCCTGGGACAGCACATATGCATCACCGCCACCTGCCCTGCACCTGCTTTGCCGGACGTTCCGTAAGAGCCCCTGCACACACCCTCTCTTGCACACCAGCGCTCCGTGCATCACAGCGAACACCTGTTGCTCTATGGCATGGCTCATCGCCACAGGGATTCACTGCATGGGTTTGCCTCCAGACAGCGTCTCAGTGTGTCATCAGGGTGAGGTACACCATGGGTACATTGCTGCCATCCACGCAGCGCAGGGCAGATGGTGTGTGCCTTGCTGAATACCAAGGTCCGATGCGGGAGCGTACGGGGCGCGGCCCACAGAGCATGCAAGCAGGCCGGTGCCACAACCAGCGCTGGTGTGGCTGCGCAGGTCGCTGCTGCAGGATGCACACCGAGGGCACGTCCAACGCCCGCAAATGCGGTGCGCCCTTCACCCCCACGTTTATATAGCTGACTTGAAATGCCGAAGCTTTCTCATGACCGTTTCTAGGCTAGGGTTTCAGAGAGCTGTGCTGCCGAATGCACGCGGTCAAGACAACTTGGACCCGCACGGCTTGACGGCAATTATTGTCTGATAAGTGACTTGAGCTGCTTACATCGACAAGATTACACATGCGTTTGCAACGCGCAACAACGACATAGCCAAGAAAGTTGAACGGCACACGGCCGAAGCGCGGAACTGGATGAGCTCGCGGGTTTTCATCAGCCTCGTCCTCACGCTCTACGCGCAGTAGGTTCAGTTATACACCATTAATATAATCGTATTCGGCTCTTACGTGCTGCCTTCCAACGTGTCTACACGTCCAAGCAGCTAGCCCAAGACTGCCCAGCACGCCCGACTTGCCACGCGGAGCTCGCATATCGAGATGCAAAATTGCGACGGTGGGTCTTCAGGGGTGGCTCGGGCCTGCACCGAGGCCATTCGCTTGCACTTGAATCCTGCAGGAGTGCACGCAGCTGCGCTCCGCTGCATGCACCGACTGCTGCAGGACCGCTGAGGGGTCCAGCAGCATGCGCAATGCTGGTTGGCAAACTTCAGCCCACGGCAGTTGCTGGCTGCAGTATACCTGCAAATGAAGCATCATAGGCTCGCATATAGTCTTTCATACCTGCCCGCCCTCCTATGCAGGCACCCAACGACCGTCAATTTCCAGCCGAAAGAGGCGTGCCGGCGTTGAGCGTCTTGCAGGGGCGTGCTGCCGTGAACAAGAGGAGCTGCCTTCTGTCGCAGGATGAGTGGCTGAGCGCAGCGGCTTGCATGGTGGTTGGGGACTTGGGCCGC
>NW_014010180.1:0-6377 GCF_000611645.1 Monoraphidium neglectum
CCGGCTGACCGGGGGATGGTGCCAGCCAGGAGGTCCTTTGCTTGTCTGTGCGCGCGTGTGTGTGTGTGTGTGTGTGTGTGTGTGTGTGTGTGTGTGTGTGTGTGTGTGTGTGTGTGTGTTTGAGAGGGTGGGGGCAGGGGGTGGGCGCGCCTCTCGACCATGGCGGGCGCGACCGCCGCGCACACTCGCGGCTTGAGAAATCGACCGCGCCGCCAGACGCGCGCCAAAGTGTCGCCCGCCCCCGCCGCTTGGACCCCCGCCGTCTGTCCCCTTTTTCGCCGCCCCTCGCGCGCCCGCGCCGCGCGCTTGCCAGGGGCGGCCCGCGGCCCCCTTTCGGCGGTGCAGGCTGGCGGCACCAGCCCTCCATACGTCAGGCGCAGTGGATGACCAACTAAGCTCCCGGCCACGCGGCCGCGCCAGCGGCCCCCGGCCGAGGTTTTTTGTGCGGGGGGAGCGCGCCCGCGCCCCCCGTGCCGCGGTTTGCGCCGCGGCTTGTGTATGTGCGTATACGCACGCGCCTAAAGGCGCGGGTGCGCCGCCCGCCATGGCGGGCCACAAGCAGGTGCACGCATGCAATGCGATGCGTTTGGATTTTATTGTTAGGATTCCTCGCCCCGGCGACCCCGCCCGCCGGCGAACCCGGCGCGCCCTGCGGGGCCCCTGCCTATGGCACATTGGGCGGCATGGCGGCCCTGCGTACCGCCCTTCCCTCCAATCGCCGCCACACCAAGCATATATGCGGCGGCGGGCGCCGCGCGTGCGTGCACACATCTTGCAAACGCCGGAGCGACACCCTGCCCCCTACAACCATCCCCTACTGCCGCTGCTCCAAAGCCGCCCCCCGTACCCCTTTCCGCGCCCGTCCGCACGCGTGGGATTTGCCACGCCCCCGCCCACGCCCGCACGCCCTTTGGGCTGCCGCAGCCCAGCCCGGGGGTTTTAAGGGGGTTGGTCGCCAGCCGGCGCGGCGGCTTGAATGCAAGCCCTGGACTGTCTCGCCTTGCCAAGAGCAGGGGGCGTGCGTGGCCCCAGCAGGGGCGCGCCGCTGCACAAGCGAGGCCCCCGCCCGCCGCGCCCGCTTCTCACTCTCTCTCTCTATCTCTCTATTTCTCGCCTTTGCTTTGCTTCCTTTCCGCCGTGCGCACGCGCGGCCGGGGCCGGGGCCGCCATGGCCCTCGGCGCCGCCGCTTCTTGCGTTTCAATGCAGTAAGCAACGCGAACTTTGCAGCGCGTGTGCGGCTCGTCGCTCGGGGGAGGGGCATTTCGGTTACACGCGCACGCGTTGCCCTAGGCGGGGGGTGCAGGGCCCGCTGGGCGGAGCGGTGCCAAGGCAGCCTTCCGCCAGCCAGGTTGGGGCGGTGTGAGTATATTTGGGGGCGGGTGGAAGGCGCGAGGGCTGACTGGCAGACCTCAAGCAAGGATTGGGTCAGACTCGCTCGAATTGGGCAAAAAGACTGGGGAGAAGGGGTGGGCAAATTGAAAAAAGGAAGGCAGAATATTGTCAAAGATCGCGTGGCCATCTTACAAGTTCGGGGGAACGCCGCAGTGCCGCCGGCGTGCCCGCGGCGGGCAGGTGTTACGGCGCAGAAGCCCCGCGTTCAGCGCGGCGCTGCGGCGGCTGCGCAACCGGGGGCGGCGCGCACAGCAGGGGCCGCGGCGCGGGGCGGGGCGCGGCGCGCTGCACTGCAGGCCGGTAGACAGGGGCGCGGCGAAGCGCATTGTGGGCCTGCCGCATGGGCGGCTCCTTCGAAGCTTGGGGCCACACAACAGACAAAGCCGCTTGCAGGCGGCGCAGCGACCCGCGAGCCTCCGCGTGTGGCGCCGTCGCGCAGCACAGCGCCGCGCCGCGCCGCTCGACATCCCCCAACAGCGCTGCTCGGGCGCCTTTGGACGGCGCCGCCGCAGGGAACACGCGCCACCAGACGCCCGGTGACGCCGTCACCCAGCGTCACCCAGCGTCGCCCAGCGTCACCCCGCATCACCCAGCGTCGCCCAGCATCACCCGGCGTCACCGCGGCACCCCTGCGGCGTCACTTGACGCCCCTGAAAAGCTTGTCCTTGTAGTACCGCAGCTCCTCGAGGCTCTCCCTTATGTCACTCATGGCAGTGTGGGCCGCCTTCTTGCGGGGCGTGCTGCGCGCCAGCTTGGGGGACCAGCGCCTGAGGAGGGGGGCCGGGGTAATTGTCTGAGTGTGAATGCGTGCGCTTGTGTGTGTGTGTGTGTGTGTGTCAGAAACAAAGAGAGAGAGAGAGTGTGTGTATGTGTGTGTGTGCAGAGTGTGTGTGTGTGTGTGTGTGTGTGCAGAGTGTGTGTGTGTGTGTGTGTGCAGAGAGAGAGAGAGAGAGAGAGAGAGAGAGAGAGAGAGTGTGTGTGTGTGTGTGCGCGCGCGTGCACGCGCACGTGGGTGCGTGCGTGCGTAGGTGCACGTGTGCGTGCGTGCCAGTGTCAAGTGAAGGTGGAGGCCCACATGTGAGGGCCTGAGCTGTCGAGGTTCCTGGGCGGCTGCAAGAGCCGCACCCACCCACGCGTGCCCAATGAGTGCCGCAGCCTCTGCGCGTGTGCACGACAAAGTAGCGGGCATACGTGCATGCGTCCGCGCCCCCGCACAAACGCGCGATCCCACGCACGCATTCGCGGCGCGTTGCACCAAACCACGCACACGCACAACCAGCCGCCGCACACCCATGCGCCTTCCCCAACCCGCCCACATCCACACGCTTTGCGACCCACCAACTGCGCACGAACACGCGCGCGTGCACGGCGCTCGCGTCAACGTCAACGCAAAGCGCCGTGCCCAGATCACGCACAACCTCGTCGCCGCGAAGATCACACGCACCTCGCAACCTCGTGGATCGAGGAGACGTCCACTATGCGGTAGTGCAGGTGCCCCAGCAGCGCCGGCATGTGGCGCTGCAGAAACATGCGGTCGACGTGCACGCTGTTGCCCGCCAGCTGCGCCGACTGGAATTCAGTGTGGGCCGCCACAAACGCCAGCACCTGCGTGCGTGCAGGGGTTCAGCGCAGGGAACAGGCGGGGCGGCGTGCGGGGCCGGCGGAGTGGGCGAGAGGTGTGTTGGAGGTGGCCCCGGCAGAGGGAGCCCTGGGGGTTCCAACGTGAGAGCTTCGCTGACGAGGACGAGAACCGCCAGGACCACCCCTAGCTGAGGTATGCCCTGATTTCGGGTTCGAAACCGTGATGTTACGCCCAGCTGCCTATAACTGGAAATACCCCAGCGCGCGGCAGCGCGGCACTGGGCGCATTCCATGTGATAGCCATACAATTTTCAGTCCTTGGGGGCCACGGCGGCGGCGAGCTCGGGGCGCAGTGCAGGAGCCCACGGCGTGCTAGGAGGCGGCAGGGCCGCTGTTCTGTCCCCGGACCCCGGGGCGCACCCACCTGCTCCTCCGCCCCTTCCAGATATGCCCCAGCTCAAACCCACACCAGCCATGCGCATCGTCGGCCCCCCTCCATGACCACACCCCAGCCCCACCCACCTGCTCCTCGGCCTCTTGTAGTGACGTGCTCGAGTCCCGCACCCGCTGCGTGAGGCCGCTCTTGCCGTGGTGCTCCTTGCACCAGTCATTCATGGACTCTATCACCGCCTCAGGGTGGTGGATGGCCAGGCTCGGGCCCTAGGGTTGGTGGTCAGGCGGTTGGAGGCGGTTGCGGGCGGTTCGGCGCGGTTGGAAGCGGTTGAGAGCGGGAGTGGACGGCCAGGTGCGGCTGGGGGGCGGGTGACGGCAGGTGTGAGAGGTTTGCAGGGCCGGCGCCTTCAGAGGTTCAGAAGGTTGGTCTGCTCGACGGGGTAGGGGGAACGCATGGGCAGAGAGGCCGGCGAGTGCGGTCGCGCGGGCAGGCGGGTCGGCGGGCACGGCGGGACACCGCTTCGCGGCCGTGCCGCGGTGTGCCCCCGCGCGCCCCCGCCGCCCATCGACCCAATAAACGCCTGGCACGCCCGCGTGCCGCCCCTGAACAACGCGTCCCCGGGGCCGCCCCTCGCATGCTGCCGGCGTGCCCCTTGGTATTCCAGGGCGCACCTCCACCACCGTCTTGAGGTCGCCGTCGGTTACGAGGCAGGCGATCTCAATTATAGTGTCCTTCTCAATATCCAGGCCTGGGGGTAGGGTATTGGTTGGGTTTTGTGATGGGGTTTGTCGTAGGCTTTGTGTTGAGGTTTCACCTGATGCTTTATGCTAGAGCGAGATGTCATCGTCTGCCGCCCTGCCCCCTGCTGCCAGCCGCGCCAGGCGGTCCGGTGGGGCTGCCCCTACCCTCCTTGTGGTGTAAAGCCTGGATCGAAACTGCCCCTGAGATGGGCGTCCCTCATCACGAGTGAATATCTCGGGCCGCTTCCATCCCGCTGACCTGTCATTTCCAGGTCAATCCAGACCAAAGGGTTTGGCAGCTTCTTTCGCTTAGCAACCGCTGCTGCCGCCGCCGCCTCCCCTACAGAGCCCGCCCCGTCGGCCGCGCCGCCGCCACTTCCGCCCGGCCCCGCCTCAGCCGCCGCTCCGTCTGCGGCTTTGCCGGCCGCCGCCTCGGCTGCCGTCGCCGTCGCCGTCGCTGCGCCCGCGCCCGCGGCGGCCGCTGCCCGTGTGCCCGGTCTGCGGGTGGCGTGCGGTTCGTGCGTCAGCGAAAGGGATCGCGGACTACCGCAGACCTGCAGCCATTACAGATTATAACAGGGGAGGGGCAGCTGTGCGTGCCGCAGGGCAACCTGGCGCATCGCAAGTCACACCGGGCTGCCGGCACCGTCTGGGAGCAGGGCAGCGGCTCGGCTGCAGGTCACCGTGTCTCACAACCCACCTTGACGCGCGCGCCGCCGCCGCGCCGCCGGCGCGCGCGGCGTATGTTGGGCTGTCGGTCGAGCCGTCGTCGGAGACCCTCAAATTCATGAGGGCGGCGTAGAAGTTAGCGGGCGACGCCATGCCGGCCCGCGCTGCGCCGCGCCGCGCCGCGCCGGCCGCGGCGTGTCCGGGGCCTCCGCAGGGGCGCGCGGGGTGCGCGGGGCGCGTCGCAGGCGCCGAGGGTGGCGCGCGCATGCAGCCGCGGCGCTGCGGCGGCGGCGGGGCGGGGAGGGAGTCCGCCGCTCGGCCAGTAGGAGAGCTACTAGCGTGCTGTTGCCGAAATGGAAAGAGTACACGCAGGTCTTTAAGCTTCTGAATAGAGCCTGAGGGGGAACGCCGGAAGACAAAGTGAAGAAGCAGTGCAGTGCTTGCCGAGAGCGCAGGGATGCCAAAGCTCGTGTTGATGTAT
This sequence comes from Monoraphidium neglectum, assembly GCF_000611645.1. Classification (NCBI taxonomy): domain Eukaryota; kingdom Viridiplantae; phylum Chlorophyta; class Chlorophyceae; order Sphaeropleales; family Selenastraceae; genus Monoraphidium; species Monoraphidium neglectum. The sequence continues at coordinate 5,259 of NW_014010180.1, forward strand.
GTATCCCAAATATCTATCATTGCAGATAATGATTCAATGTGCTGTGAGTAAATGAGCGAACCTTTACTTAGTTTCGCGCGATCTGGCGCACTTGTCACTTTGTCTGCGACGGGATCGCCGCGCTGACCCATCATCACGTCGAGTTCCATAATCTCTGGATTAAAACCCGCAGTGTAATCAACCCCGGGCGTTGATTACCACCTGCGGCGTGGGGCGCACATCGCCACGCGTGCCACACCGCCGCTGCAGGCCGGGCCTGGGCCCCAGCACAAGCATGGACGACGTGCGTGTGGAGCCCTCCGCGTTCGACGCCGTCGTCGTCAGCTCCGGCCTCCCTGAGGTTCTGATCGCAAGGTGACGCGCGAAACCGCCGCTGCATGGCATGCGGTCGTCTGCATCCGGCCGCAGCGACGCGGCGCCCCAACGCGACCCCCATGCCACGCCTCGCCGCCTGCAGCGCCCTGGCTCGGGCCGGCAAGTCGGTGCTCCTTCTGGATGCTTCTGAATGGTACGGCGGCGCGTGGGCCAGCCTGCCTGGCCCGGCTTTCGAGGAGCTGATTCTCACCAGCAGCAGCGGCAGCAGCAGCGGCAGCAGCAGCGGCAGCAGCAGCGGCAGCGGTAGAAGCAGCACGGAAGCCCCACCCGCGGCCGGCGCCGTGGCCGCCCCGCCGCCGCCAACGGGCCCCAGCGACCCCCTGCCAGCCGGCTGCCGCTTCGTGCCCGTCGGGATACCGGGCCCGGCCGCCGCACTGTCCGGCGCAACACTGCATGCGGCGGAAGCCGGCGGCGGCGGCGCCTTTGACCGCCGCTGCATCGTTGACCTGGCCCCCAAGGTGCGTCGGTGAGGCCAGGCCAGCAAGATCAAGGGCTTGCATAAATGAGTAGCCGCACTCGCGGCTCTGAGCGGCTGTGCACGGCAGGCCTCAGCCGTCTTGCTGCCGCCTCCATCTGCCATACCGGGGCGCCGCGCGGCCGCACACGCTGCGGCCGCTGCGGCCCCGCTCGCGCGCAAGCGACCCCCTTCTCGGCGCCGCCCAAGCCGGCGCCCTCTGCTCCCACTTTTTCTCCCGCTCTCAAACCCTCCAAAAACACGATGACATCATCCCCACCCCCACCCCC
>NW_014010179.1:0-1341 GCF_000611645.1 Monoraphidium neglectum
TTGGCTCTCCCTCCATTTTGCTATATCTGGACACGTCTGGACGAGATTTTACGCGACCCCCTGACAATGAGCCATCGCACGTTTTGACCACCAGTGCCTTGCAGCTGGCGAGCCAATTTGGTCGGTCCCTCACCACCGGCCCCTACCCGTGTGTGCCCACCCACCTCTGCGCTGCCTTGCACCTGTCCCCTGGTGACGCCATACCGCGAGGCGGTCCCCCGGCTCTGCAGCTCTAGACGGACGTTCTGCGCCGGCGGCCCCGGGTTCTGGGGCTCCCGGGTCGACGAGAAGTCTGGGCGGTAGGCCGAGTCTGCATAACCTCGGACGATCGCCCCGCCGGCGTTGGTGGGGGTGACGGGGCCGTCCCCGACGACGTTGGCGTCGGGGCTGGCGCCGGGCTGCCCCTTGTTAACGACGCCCAGGGAGTCGACCTGGGCTCGCGTTGAGGTCCGGTTGCCTGCGCCAGGGTTGAGGGGGGGGGGTGTGAGGGGCAGAAGGGGCTTTCGCAGGCCCGGGTGTAAGTGTGCAAGATCAGCAGTGCGGGTACAAGGCTGCTGGAGAGAAAGTCTTTAATTGGTTCGCAAATCGAAGCAGCGCACACAACAAGGCCACCAGGAACAATGTTTAGTTGCAATTTCACGAAGTCGGCTAGGCTTTTGGGGTAGACGGGCTCATCACATGGATTGATTAGCACATGTGCGCGCGCGCCTGTCCCAGTCATTAGGGTGCTGGCCTCGTTGTCGGCGCCATCCCTCCTGGCGCCCGACAGGATCACCAGCGCCTGGCCAAACGGCACGCCTGGTCAGCATGAGGAGCAACAGAGTGGACCCGATTGCATGCCGGCGGGGAACACTTGTGTTCCCCAGGGATCAGCTGGAGTGACGCCCGGGTGACACCCCCCCTGGCACTCCGCCCACTTTGGGCGGCACGTTCGTTTCTTTCCTCTTCTCGTTTGCACGTGTTGTGCGCTGCTGGCCACAGAGCAGCAGGTGAGCGCGCCATTTCCCTCTCCGCACTTGGCGGCGATCAGCATGCGAGCTCTAGGCGCACAGGCGCCATAGGCCCGATCCTCTTTCTCTCACCACCGTTGTGCGTCACGATCGCGCAGGCGCGAGCACAGGTTTTTCACTCGGGCAGCCAGGCGCATTACAGCCCTTGCTGGCCCACATTGCAGGTGTGCGGTTGCAGTACCCCGCCTGTGTGTTTGTGCATGCATGTAGAGCGCTGGGCAGTCGATAGCAGCCTGGGCGCGTCTCGTTTGCACGTGTTGTGCGCTGCTGGCCACAGAGCAGCAGGCGCGAGCACAGGTTTTTCACACCCACCCTCCCGGCCCTGGGGGGA
>NW_014010179.1:2223-7258 GCF_000611645.1 Monoraphidium neglectum
GCACAGCTGATCCAGCGGCGGAACCACACACGCGCATCATCTACTCATTTACTCATCGACAGGTTCGATTGGGCTGTTGACCTCCTCGTTATACTGACCGACAGCGACGACTGCGTAACAAATTTAATATATCACAGGACATATATTCTTGACGACGCTTCTGTGCACGCGCTGCCGGGTGTCAAGTGTTCACGCCATCCTCTACGTACCATGTCGTGCACGAGGAACACGGTGGTGCTGGTGGCCGTGGGACTATTGCTGACTTACGTGCCGTTTCAGGCGATGGGCGCCACCAGCAGGTGCAGGCGGCACGCACATGGGGGTGTGGGGGCCCTCGTGCCTGCACACGTGCAGGGTGCTGTACACAGGTCCAGGGGAACCAGGAAAGAGCGCCAAGGCCGTGAATGCGCTGCATTCGAGGACAGCCCCTTTCATGCAGCAGGCTGCGCCGCCCCAGTGAGAAACCAAGGCCAGGGGATCAAACCCTTGCCTGTCAATCTTCACCGTTGCTTACCCCCGCTGTCCTCCCGCCCCACGCCTCTGGCACAACTCTCGCAGCTTGCAGGCAGCTTCAGCCAAGAACAAGACCAAACTGGCGGTGGTGAGCGTTGGCCAGGATTGCGCGCGCCGGTCGCGCGTCATGACTAATGATTTGACAGCCTCGCCGAGCCCGGAGCCCACCATGCAATGCGCGGCGGTCATTGCGAGCATGTTCACCAGTCAAAGTGGCCAACGAGGACGAGTGAATGCCGCACGCGCACAAGAGGACAACACACCCATGAGCGGCCCCTGATCGCTGCACGCGCGCTTCCATCTGCGCAGTGCGCACCCGTCAAGGCCCTGACCAAGTCGTGCTCCTCCAAGGCTGGCCCGACGGCCCTCATGGACCAGCTGTGCAGCGAGCTACTGGCACCCGCCAAGGCAACGGCTGACAGCAAGGTGCGCGCCAGCAGCACCAACGCCAGTGCTTCCGCGCGCACCGCGCAAGGCGGGGCGCCCACACTTGGCGGGCGTTCGCACCACGCATGTTGAACTACCGTATGTGATGGGTTTTATCTGCGTGCGCTGTGCTGATCAGTGGCTGCAATCCAGCTCCCATGAAGCAGGTCAAGCACAGCACCAAACTTGCGTCGCCCCTGCCTTATTGCCTCACCTGCAGCCGATGTATGCGTACACATGATGAATGTTGCTGGTGCTTTGTCTTATTCCCTTGCAGGACCCCTCCAAGCTTCACTACGGGTGCGGCGTGGCCACGGCCGCCCAGGTTGACAAGCTGTCCAGCGGCCTGGCAGCACTCGAGCCGCGGGTCGCCGCCGCCGCCGCCCAGGCAAGCTCCTCGCAGGCCACCCTGGCGCAGGGGCAGAACCAGACGGCCGAGCTGAGTGCCGGAGTGAACGCGCTGAGGGCGGCAGTGGCTGCGCTGGCGGCGCAGGTTGCCAGTGTGCAGCAGCAGCAGCTGGCTGGTGCCGCCAACACCAGCGACATCACCCAGAAGATCGCCGCCCTCAGCGCTACCAGGGCGCAGACCGCACAGCAGCTGGCGTCGCTCGCGGCTGCGAACCAGACCGTGGCCCAGGGCATCGCGGAGGTCAAAGCCGCCTCGCAGCAGTGCACCTGCGGCGCGGAGCTTGCGGTCGTCAACGCCACCACGGCGGCCGTCCAGTCCGCCCAAGCTGCGGGCGTGGCGGCCATCTCGTCGGTTAACGCGACCGCGGAGTCCGCGAAGGCCGCGGTCGCCACGGGCTCAGCTGCCATCGCGTCAGTCAACGCCAGCATCGCCACCCTGGCTGCCAACCTGCCCACCATCAACGTGACCGGCCTGGTCACATTAAGCGCCCTGAGCAGCATCGACGCGGCCACGCTCAACGGCGTGCCTGCCGCGCAGTACCTGCGCGCGCGGATTGTCCTTTACTCCGCGTCCTCCACGACGACGTTCACAGCCAACCTGGGCGGCCGCTCCGGCGCCGACGCCAAGTGCGTCGCCCCGACCTCCACCGGCCAGCCGGCCGGCCTCGTGCGGGTGCGCGCGTTCCTGTCTGTCAGCGCCACCGACCAGATCGCGGACTTCCCGACACTCTACGGGGTCCCCACCGGCCTGCCGATCCAGACCGCAAGCGGCCAGGTCCTGGCGAGCAACTTCTCGACCCTGCTGCGCGGCTCCATCCCTGTCTCCTTGGACGCCGCGGGGGTGCTGCCGTTCGCGAGCACTTGGTGGACTGGCAGCAACGCGGACGGCTCTGTCTCCACAGCAACTGGCCTTGCGAACACATGCATCGGTTGGACTGATGCGGGATCCAACCCAAACGGCCAAGCAGGAAGGTCGGGGACGACTGGCTCCGCCTGGATTTCCTTTAGCGCCCTGCCGTGCGGGTTGCAAGTGTACGTGCTGTGCCTTGCCTTCTAGCGACGCACTCGCTAGAATGTATGCAGCGCACACGCACAGCGACCTCCCGCTCCCCTTTTCCAAAAATGTGAGTCCAGCAAGGGTCTCGCACTAGGCGCTCTCCTGCCACGGGATCCCGTCAGCGGCGGGCATCAGGGCACCCTGCGCAGTCCACATTGAATGTCTGTGTGCAGGCGAGTGCAGCCTTGCTGCGCGCCCCAAGTCATGCCGATGTTGATGTATGGCCCGCTTGCTCTGATTTTGCGTCTCAATAACCCGTGCGATGCCGCACTCCCGGCTCATGCAAGCCCCCCTGCGTGCGCCTTGGGGGGACGCTTGAGTCACGCCGGACAAAGTCCGCCTCGCACCCCAGATCCTGCACAAACCCCTATTACAAACTCATGGTTGAATTGCTGGCTGCTCTGCAGTCGCAGATCTTCCGCTCACGCTCGTGTCAATTTCCATCTTGGTTTCACACGCCACAATGAATGAATACGGCCACATGCGGTGGTGCTTTGGGCAGCAACAATTGCAGCCCGTTCAAACCTACTGCTGCAGGCGGCGACTAATCACATTATGTTGCCTGAGCCTGTCGCGTGGCGGGCTCTCCGCCCGGGCATTTGAGGTGTAGTTTGCCTTACACCAGCTTGCCCAGCAACTGCCTGTCATGAGCGGGTGCTGAGCACCTCTTGTGCACTTTTGTGCCAGCCATGGTTTGGGCTCTCTGCTCCCTGCTAGAATTTGGATCGCAACTGCATCTATGCACTAAAACGCGCGCGATCTTTCCCTCTTTGGTGCGAGTGGGGCGCACCACTCAATCCCAAAACCCGCGCGGCTGGCCTTAATGAATGCACGAAAAACCTGCCTCAATTCCAACCTGCCCAGTCATTGGGCTGGCTGCTGCCATACCACGACATAGTCACCCTTCTTATAGGCTGTCTGAACCGTTCTGATGCCTTTTGGCAGTGGCCTGCACTCTTCTCGCTTCACAGGGGCCATGGGACGCAGTGGATTCATCCTGCGCGCCTGACTGGCATGACTTCTTGCAGGCCGGGTGGTTGGCTTCCATGCCACTATCTTGTCCCCGGTGCAGAACGCGTTTTGGCACGGGATGGGATGGGTTAACAGCCACTGCTCTGTTGTTGGCTTTGTGGGCATACAGCGCCGCGTCGTTGGCTTGGCAATTTCGCATTCTTTTAAGTGGGGCCTTGCGCTTTGAGCTCCTCGATGGGGGAGATTGCTGCGAGACGGGGAAGACCAGTTGTGTTTTACTGACGTGGCGGCTTTTGCGGTGGGGCCACTTGGCAGTCGTGGATTGATGGATGGGGCACTTGGCCCTTTCGCTGCACGAACTAAGAGGGGAGTAGACCCTTGTGCGTTGCACATCACTTTGCACATCCGTCCTCTTCTTGGGCCCATGTACCGTCTGCGCGATGGCTACATGCACCGCCGGCCGACCGCGGGCGGGGGCGCATTTGACGCGACCGTGTGGGTGTGGTGCTTGCTGTCGGTGCTGCGTGCATGGCACGCATGCTTGCATGCTTGCCTTGCTCACCTTTGAAGCGAGCGGGGGCGGTGGGCTGTGTGGTCGCTGCAGCTACATGCAGTTTCTTCTTCATGAGTCCAGCAAATGGCACGCGCAATGAGCTCCGGCGTGCAGCCAGCTCCGAGTGCACGCCTGGCTTCCGGCCAGCTTCCAGAAGGCGGCTGGGCGGCAGCCAGGCCGCCACGATTGCTTGCATTCGGTGGACCGCAGGCATTCCTGCCGCGGTCCTTTGGCTTCCTCGTTGGCTCTGTGGTTTCTGCCAGTGGCGCGGCCCCCGCATGGGCCGAACACGGGCCCACTGTAAGATCTGCACCCTGAAGGACACCATCTGGAGGCCCCTGGCAGCTGTCGGTTGGCAGATGCCAGTATGCATAGACCCCCTCGCACAGCGAACATGCCGTGCACAATGGGCGACAGTGCGCAACGGGCGCCGGGCGCGGGCTATGGCCAGGCAACCCAACGCAGTGCAACCATGACTGATCACGCAGATTACTGTTTACTGAGTATGCAGACGCGGTAACAAACATCAGCGAATGCTGGACCTATGCCAGCTCAGCAGAATGCAACCGCCAAATGACAGCATAGGAATTTACGACAAACTGCATTCACGCACACGAGTACCTGCATGACTATGGCCGCAACATGATGCATGGCGTCGTGGCAGGGAGGGACAGGGCCAGCAATACGATCCGGGGTACAGCATTTGTGACAATCCTAAACCTGATTGTATAACCAGAGGCAGTGTGTGTGTGTGTGTGTGTGTGTGTGTGTGTGTGTGTGTGTGTTGCGCGCTCGTGCCTGCCTTGCCGCACCTTTGCTGCCTGCCACTCCATGTCACGGGACAGTACTAGTCAGACTAAGGGGTTAATCTCCCAGGCTGCTAGGGGGATGGGAACTGCTTGCGTGGGACCATGCACTGGCCAACCGGGCCGCGCGGGCCGTCCAGCGTGGTGGTGCGTGCGCGGAATATGAGGCTTGCTTCGCCGCTGGTGATGCAGATGAAGTGCCCGAGGCCGGTGCTTTACTGTACAATCCCATGAGCCTGGATGGCTCCAGGAGCGGGCGACCGCGGGACGCTGTAACAATCCTAATCCTAATCCTAATCC
>NW_014010178.1:0-1100 GCF_000611645.1 Monoraphidium neglectum
GCCCGGGCCCGCCCCGCCGCCGCTCGCGGCGCTGCCGCCGCCGCCGCCACCGCCTCCGCCGCCAGGGACGGAGTGGTGGAAGAGCATCCGCACGTTCCTTGGGACCTGCGCTGACGTGGACAGCTTGGTGGCGCGGGCTGTGGCCTCCCTGTGCGCCTCCATTAGGCGGCGGACCAACGGCAGGCTGAGCTCCGGGCTGTCCAGCTTGGCGGTCTGCGAACAGGCGTTGGAGTGTGTGTGTGTTTATGTGTGTGTGTGTGTGTGTGTGTGTGTGTGTGTGCGGCGTGCGTGCGTGTAGGTTGTGTTTGTTGTGTGTGTTGTGTGTGTGTGTGTGTGTGTGTGTGGGTGTGTGTGTGTGTGTGTGTCGATGTGTGCGTTGCATGAACAGAGCGGCGCCCGGCTGGGGCTGGACAAAGCAGGACGCGCGACGGCCCCTGCGAGGCGCCACCTTGAAACCCAGCGCCGCCGTTTGTGGGCCCCAATTCTGGCGACTGCCACAGGCTCGCCAACAAGCAGCGGCGGCGCGCAAGCAGGACTGGGCGATAGCGGGCGGCGGGCGGCTCCCACCTCCTGCCGGAATGCGGCGTCAAGCCATGCAAGCTCTGGCGCTGGGTAGGCGGCCAGGAATGTTGGCCAGAGGCCCTCGCTGATGGCGGTCACGTCCACCTGGCGGTGCCGATTGGCGGCGCATGGGGTTGGTCAAGGTGTTCGCGGGCAAGTGGAGCAGCAGAATGATCTGAGTCCCCGGTGAATCACTGCAGCCCCCAATCAGACCAGGCCGCCCAGCCCTCCCCCCGCATTCACTGAACATCTCAGTGCCATGGGACGCGTCGGGTTCTGAGCCAGCCTGCGGCAATAGGCATAGCCTGCGTCTCCGCATGGCCCCAAAACGCCTCAGCCCCGCACCTGAACGCCCCTCAGCGCACGCTCGCAGTTTGACGCAAACTTGACTGTTCTGGCGTAAGTGTCCGCAAGCAGCCGCAGCCTGGCCTGGTGGGCGGCGGCGTCGGGGGGCTCGAGGAGGCCGCGGCTTCCCAGCAGCTTCTCGAGGGCCATCTGCACCTCCTGCTCAAACAGGCGCTGGATGAACATGTCCAGGG
>NW_014010178.1:1931-3170 GCF_000611645.1 Monoraphidium neglectum
GGGGTGGGGAGGGGGGGTATTAAACTTGCACAGCAAATTTGAAAATATTGGGAGTGGGCAAGAAGGGGTGTGGTTTGAGGTCGTGTGCATCAGAGGGAATGGTAAAAAGGCAGAGAAGGTGCATGTGTGCGCGTGTGTCTTATGGGGGGTGAATGTGTGTATGTAGTGTGTGTGTGCGTGTTGTTGTGTGTGTCCGGGCGGGGAGAAGAAAGGAAAACATCCGAGCAGCACCAGGCTGAATGGCTGGCATGACCTCTGGGTAGCTTGACGCATCGCGCTGGAGGGCATGTGGCGTCGGGCCCGCAAGTGCGGCGTCGCGCAGCTAGGTGTTGGCGCACCGTGTCTGGGTGCGGGAAGATGGCCTTGGCGGTGGCAACCTCCTGCTTCACAGAGGAGTGCATCTCCTTGTACAGCGCACCCAGGGCCTTCATCTGCCACACATGAGTAGTGGTCAGCAGTTGGCGGTTGGTGGCTTTAGATTGCGGTTGCAGGTGCCGAATGCGCAGTTGTGTGCGGACTTCTGAGCGGCCTGGCGTTGCATGTGCACAACCACAAGCCACGGCCCAATGCATGACACTTCCTGCTTCCTTGGAAACCCCAACCAAACCAAACCGATGATGTGGCCGTGCGCGGCTGCAGCGGTGCTCCCACCGCCAGACCACCCAGCAACCACCCTGCCCAGCCTCGCAAGCCCCACCTGGGCCTCCTGAGGGTCGTGCTCTGCCGCAGCTGCGGCGTCCCCGTCCCCTGTGCCGCCCTCCGCCGTCGGCCGCCGCCGCGGCATGATTAGGAGGACCTCCTCCAGCATCGCATCATCAATGGCCAGGAAGATGGCGCGGCTGGCCACCCAGCGCTGCGGGGTGTGGGGGGCGGCGGAGTGAGGGGCGGGGGGTGCATATGTGGGGCTACCTCAGCTTTGTGCCCACATGAATGGGAGACGTGGTGGCAGCGGGCACCTGCCAGCGGCTCCTGGGCTGTGGCGCGCTGTGGACCCCACGCTCCATCGGAATGGGAAAGGCGCCCACCTGCGCGATGATCTTCTCCTTGTCGCACTGGATCATGATCCGCACGCACTCCGCCTGGGGGGCGGGGGTGGCGGGCAGCGCGCGCAGTCCGGGGAGCTCGGGACGCTTTCGCCGCAGCTCTTGGCCCGCAGGCGCCGCCACCCAGGGCCAACGGCTTGCTGCCTCCCTGATTGGAGAACCCCCCCCCCCCCCAAAACTCAGCAACAGCCTGTGC
>NW_014010178.1:3680-7716 GCF_000611645.1 Monoraphidium neglectum
CCCCAAAACTCAGCAACAGCCTGTGCACGCAGGTGTCATGTTCCAAGCACCCAGCTGCACCTGTACCCGAGCCCCCTCACACCTGCTCGTCCTCGTCAGCGGCCTCCACTGCGGCGTCAAAGCGCTCCACCACCCTGTGCTCCAGCTGGCTGCAGTACGACTCCAGCATCTGGCGGGAATCGGTCGCAAATGCGCCGGGCTTTTCAAGCTGCGTGCGACAGGTTATACTTCCTATCATATGCGACAGACGATACGTCGGCTGCTGCACGCACGCCTTGCAATGCAGCCACGCCATCGACATACCTGGGTAGACACCCACACCGCCGGACGCCGCGCCCACGTGTTCGGCCTCCGCCCTTTGCCCACCTTGGCTGTGTGCTCGACGCTGCCGATGCCGCCCGTGCTGCCGGGCGTGAAGCGGGCCTGCAGACCCTCGCGCTGCTTGGTGCGCGCCTTGGCGCCCGCCACCTCCCCCACCAGCAGCGACAGGCGGCGGCTCACGGCCTGCGGGGACAGGCAGGCGGGCGCTTAGCGATGGGAGCTGCCATTGTTGCCGTGACCTGCTCTTGCCATGCAACCGCCATGCTGCCTTGCAAGCTCACAACCTTAGCAGCAGGCATAGCAGCAGGCATCGTTGCACCCCTGCCAAAGGCGCGTGCATACACACACACACACACACACACACACACATCCTCTCTCTCTCTCTCTCCCTCTCTCTCTCTCTCTCTCTCTCTTGCAATCTCTTGAACATCAAACCACCCACCGCCGCCTCTGCCATGGTGGCGTCGTCCGTGAAGATGCGTGGCAGCTTCTCCAAGTCGAGGGCGCTCGGCAGACAGGAGAACGCCTGCAGGTACCCCATCAGCTCAAGCGCCTCCATGCAGCGCACCCGCATCGCCTCGGCCGTCTGCAGCAGTAATGGAGCACAAGGTGGCCGGCCGCGGCAGGGCGGTGAGAGGCGAGCTGTGTGCGTTTGACCATGCCGATGGCCTTGACCACTCAGCCTCTTCTGGCGCAAGGGCTCGCACCATGGCGCCAAGCGAGGAGTACGTTGCTGTGGCAACAAAGCCCTCATTCGATGCGCCGCCGCCGTCCCCCGCCGAGAGAATCTGCGTGCGCACCTGCAGCCTGTCCCCTATGCGCGTGGCCGTCTGCGAGACGCGCGAGACGCGGGCGTCGATGTCCCTCACGCCCGCCTTGATCCTCTCAACGCAGCGCTCCAGGGCCGCCACGTCCGCCTGCAGCAGTGGGGCAGAATGATGAGCGGGGCGCCGCAGCCTAATCAGCGCGCGAGGGGGAAGCCACGGAGTACAGCCGCTGGCCTGACCATATCGGCCGTGGACGTATAGTAGTCGTCCCAATCGCGCTCCCACGGACTGAAACTGTGCCACTTCCGGCGCAGGCCCGCTACTGCGGGGCCCGTCCGATCTTGCACCCCCGCACAGCGCGGCGCCTGGTCCCCCGCAAGGGCGCCGCCGCTCGGAGTTGGCGTGGCGCGGCGTGGCGCGGCGCGGCACGGCGCACCCTGTACTGCGCCTCGTCGCTGCTGCCAACTTCCTGCAGCTCCTGCACCTGCTCCGCATACAGCCCGTGCAGCGTCGATACCTCGCTCTCGGCCCTGGCGTTTGCGAGCGGTGCGAGTGCACGTCTTTCGATATGCGTCAGTCCGTGGTGTGTGTGTGTGTGTGTGTGTGTGTGTGTGTGTGTGTGTGTGTGTACGCTCGTACACGGGTGTGTATATCAGCATGCATACGCATGGTATGCATGCATATGCCTGTTAAATGCACGCTGCCGCAAATGGATTGCTTGAAAACAGGGCACCAGCAGCAGGTGCGTCGACGCAGCACATGGACGTCACAAAGCGCCGCACCTTTCAAGGACGCCGAGCAGCCGCTGCACACGCTGCACCTGCTCATTGGCTGATAATGCATCCTTCCCTGCTGCGAACGGCCCCGCGCTCTTGCTTGGCCCGATCACATCCTTGGTGAGAGACACCAGGAACGAGTCGACGCTGAATTTTGTGTTATGGAAGGTAGCGGGATCTATGAGAGTGAAATCTAGGTCAGGTTCGTTCATGGATCACTGCCCCAGCCCTCGTCCCGCGCCAGCGTGCTGCTCGCCCAGGCTGCGCCGTATATCTGGCACTTATTAACGATATGATCAGTTCTAGTCCCGATCTCGACGAGGTAAAGCACTGACGGCGCAGTGGGAGCGCGGCGGTGTGCCTGCGGTGGACCAGCAAGTGCACCAGCAAACATGTAGAGCGGCATGTGCATGTGTATACATGTTTAATGCAGGCCAATTAAGCCAAATAGGTAGTGCTTGTGGCCACCTCAAATCATGCCATGAATTGAACCGTGCTGGCAGGGAAACAGGTGCCTGACCGCTTCCCGCTCGGTCAAGAGCGAGTTCTGAGTGCACAAGCGCTTTGTTTGATGACTGATGATGTCGTCAAAATTGCCTTTAACCGAGCCACTGTTGGCATCAAGCACGTGCACCTGCAATTCTGATGAATGGCAAACATCGAGGATGGCGCCTCGTGGGACGAGCGCTGATAGGATGCAAGGCTGAAGGCAGCATGTGGGCCGCGGCCAAGGGCTGTGTGGGTGGACATCAGGGAGGCGTGGCGCGGCCCCCTGCCCCCGCCCTCAGGGCTGCTGGAACCCATCACTGCCAAGCAGGTGCGCGAGCAGCTCCGGGCGAAAGCCGAGAGGGTGGTGCTGAAGAGCTTTGATGAGGCCCGCCAGCGCTTTGCGAACGGCCCAATCGAGATTGAGGTCAAGGTTCCAGGTAAATGAAAGGGAGCAGGGCCCCAGTGTGCGGGCTGAGCTTGTCAACGGCGGCCTCAAGGTGCGGCTTAGGTTGGCTGGTCGCCTCAGCATGTGGTCTCTGCACAAGTTCATGCTCAACACCATCCTGCAGGTGTGCGCTTCAAGCTGCATCACGTCGTGCGCTCAAAGCGCTGGTCATCAGAAGCCATCAGCTTCTCGCTGGCTTTGTTGCTGGCGCGCAGCCGCCCGCCATCCGCGCGACGAGATTGCCGGCTTAGTCACTCAATGCATGACCGGGCTCCCACCACCACTGCCAGGGGCTGCCAATCAACGTCGTGGCAATGTGCACCACAAGCAGTGGCGCGAAGCACCTGGCGTGCTTGTACCTTCTGCAGTACATATACAGCCCCGCCAAGATCCGCAACTTCAGCCTGCGCGAGTACATCCCTCCATCCCCGGGACCTGGGGGTCTCTGACGCGAATGCCAGTGGCGGGGCGCACCGGGGTCAGCAGGGAGCGCAAACAGGTTGCGCGGGGTGTTTGGTTGCGTCGGGCGGGGTCTGAAAATCCAAACTGTGGCCCTCCCCCCTCCCCGCATGAAATTGTGTGCAGTGACTTGTGCACACAAAGCGTCTGCAAGGGGCTCAATAGCATACATGATGCGGAAAATTAGCATTGAGCAAACCTTAGGTCTGCTGGGATTGGCGCGTGCTTGTGATGATGCAAGCAGCAGAGCACCAGTCACGCTGGTCTTCGCAGTCAAAGATTAGCGGCCCCGTTTGGCCCTCAGCATTAACACTGGCAGCATATCAACTGATTAGACTCATTGCATGTTTCAAAATGGCGTGCGATATTCGTAAATGGCTTCGTGGGCCTGACAACCGTCCTTGCCAGCTCTGGCCCAGCGTGCAGCCTCTCCTCGCAGCGACACCGTACGGCATGGAGCTATCCATCAAAATCCATATTGTTATGTATCGGTCTCGAGCATGCCTCGTGGTGCTGCTGTGCTCCTTGCGCAGGTCCGTGACACTCGCAGGCTGCCGTGTTGCGGACGGCAAATAACTCCGTGTGGTGTGCAGCTGAGTGAAGCAGCATTGCGTGTGGGGGTCTGTGCTGGATGCCCTGAACACATCCATTGCTGGGGAAAGGGGATGCTGCTGTGCTGTGCTGCGTTGCAGCAGAGCACCCCCGTTGTTGCGCGCCTGCTGTGCCCTGGCACGCCGCCCTTGCCCTCCTTCCCGCAGGGCATCCCCACCTGCTGATCC
>NW_014010177.1:0-4311 GCF_000611645.1 Monoraphidium neglectum
CCCCAGAGCTGCCCCCCAACTCAACCGTTGAGGTGGATGTGGAGCTGCTGAGCATCAAGAGCACGCGCATCTTCTAGTCCATGATCACATGTATGGATCCAAATGGGTCGGAACCAGCTCATGTACGGTTTAGGCAGGCAACTGCCAGGTTCACCAACATAACACGCCTCCCGGTGTTGGGGTTTATCACGAGCCCGCGCACTCGCGTCGGGGGCCGCGTGTCTGGGGGCGCCAACGGCGCGGCCCGCCGCTCAAACCGCCGTCAATGCTGGCACGCGGCGGGGACGCCTGCGTCCGGCCGTTGACACGGGAGGGTCCGCCGTCCATTTTGCCCGCCCCCGGATTTCTAGCCCACTTATTAACACGCACAATAATGTCCTGCGGTTTCATGGCTTTTTTGCGCCAACCCCGATTGTTTTGGGCCCCTTGGTGTGAGCGCCACCCTGATGGCGCTTATGCATGTGATCACAACTGCTCAAGCGCAATTAGTAAGCAGAGGTGGTGGCGTGCATCGTCAGTCTACCTTTGTCTTTGCGGCTCCAAAAAGGATTGGATCCAAAAGGATGCAATTGTTGGTGGCGGGGCCCACTGGGTCAGACAAACAACGCCCCTCGGTGCTCACAGGGAAGCACGTGTGCGAGCTGCATTTACAACCGCCGCGGCCGGAACAACCAAAAAGATCTGGGCGCCAAGAAGCCATCGGGCAGGGCGGGGCGGGGCGGAGGCGGGGATTGCGGCCTCGGTTTGGGGGGCAGGGGCGGTTCAGGTGCGTCGCGGCAGCGGCGCTTGGCAGGGTGCCACTCTGGAGCCTGGCAGCCCGTGCCACTGCTCAGAGGTTGCGCATGCGCAGGCCACGGCGCGCAGCCACGAGCGTGTGCGAGGCCGAGGCGGGGGGCGCGGCGAGCGCCGTCGTGCAGCGAGCGGCGGGCGGTGGGGCGGCCGCGTGGCGCCTGCGCTTATGCGGGCGGGGATTCAAGTGACGCACATGTACGAAAAGTGACACTCGACGCGACGGGGCGCATGCGCCGCCGTCCAGCCTATTAGTCGGCCCTCCCTTTATGCACTAAAGCTGGCTATGTACACATGAGTGACATCTCGGCTGATTCGTCCGGCCTCACGGCCCGCCGCTCATGTGCCACACATTGGTCCACTCGTCCCAGCCGCTGCTGGCAATGACGCCCTCCTGCGGGGGCGCATGGGGTTGGGAGATGCAGGGCGGGCTGGGGTTGATGAGCTGGGGCTGGGCATGGCAAGGTGGGTTGGGGTGTGGCGCTGTGGGGGGAGCGCTGTGGGATGAATTCGGGTCGATTTGGTTTGGTGCGGTGGGGTGGGGGCGGGGCGTGGGTTGGATGCAAAGGGTCCCACAGTAAGTGAGGCTGGCCAGGAGGGGCGAGGGAGAGGGGGGAGCGAGGGGAGTGGGAGCCCTTGCCCTGCCAACACAACGACAGCAGGCCCCTCGAACCGCGGGCAGTAACAGAAACATCACCCATGGACAAGTCAAGACTCCCCCCAGCCATCCCAGCCCAGCGCGCCGGCCCTCCAAGTGCCCTTGCTTCAACCCCTCAACCCTAGACCCACCTTGAATGCCCCCAACGCCCCAAACGCACCTAGACCCCCCACCACCACCACACACGCACACCTGCAGCAGGCTCATGTCAAGCCCAACAGCAAACTCCGAGTGGTGGTCCCACGCCCGCAGCTGCGCGCCGCCGCCGCCGCCGCCGCCGATGCCGGCCCCCGCCCGCCAGTCCCACAGGCGGACTGTCATGTCATAGGAGCATGAGGCGAGGACGCTCTCCGCGTGGGGCGAGAACACGACGCGGCGCACTGCGTAGCTGCGGTTTGAGGGTTTAGGGGGCGAGCAGGGAATTCTTTGGATAGGTTGGATGAGGAGAGGTCTTGGGGATTGGGTTTTAAAATCGGGGATTTTGGGGTATGATTGGCCAAAGGCTCAGGGTTCTTGCGGGGTCGAGAGGTTTGGAGGGGCCGGGGGCAGCGGGCGCGGATGAGCGAATCAAGGGTGTGGAGCTGGCGGTTTCAAAGGAGGCTGGAAGTATTTTGGGGGTGTGGGATGGGGTGACGGGGGAGCCTGGGCGGGCCGCTGCAGTGCACAGGATGTGCAGCGCCGCCGAACGATGCCTCCGCGAGCGGCGCGACCAAGAGCCGCACTGGAACGCTGACCGCAAGCCGCCGCGGGCTCACTTGTGGCCCAGGAGCGTCGCCAGCTCGCGCTGCGGCTGCCGCACGTCCCAGATCTTTATGGACTTGTCTATCGACCCCGTGGCTATGATGCAGTCGTTGTACTTGCACCAGTCAGCGGACAGGACCTGTGTCGGGTGTGGACGGCGTCAGGGTTTAGGGGTTTGGGGTTCAGGGGTTGCTCATATGCGGCATGCGCGTGGGGGTGTGGGGTCTGATGCTGACGAGACGAGGGGGGCGGGGTGGGCATGCGGCTGACAGGGGGTGGGGGCAGTGACGTTTTGCGTGGGTCAGGGGAAAAGTGGGGGACGCCTTTGAGTCGAGGATGGTGCATGTGTGCGGGTGGGTGGGTGGCCATGGGGGTTGAGCAAATGTGTAGAAAGAGCGACAACCGAGAATGGGCAGCAGCCCCGCTCCCATGCCACCCGCCAGCTGGCGGCGCCCTGTCTTCGCCCTCCCGCCGCCGCCCCCCCCCCCTCTGGAGCAGACCCTGCATGTTGAAGCTGCCCCTCGCACCTCAAATGCGTGCGCAGGCAGCAGCAGAGTGGGTAATGGCTGCCGCAGGTCCCAGAGCCGCACACTGGTGTCACCGGATGCTGAGAGGAACACATCAGAATGGTGGGGGCTCCTGGGGGGATAGGAAAGGGCGTGTGTGTGTGTGTGTGTGTGATGTGTGCTGTGTGTGTGCTACGCGTGTGGTGTGTGATATGTGTGTGTATATATAGGAGTGCCTGTGGTGTGTGTTGTGTGTGTGTGATTGTGTGTGTGTGTGATTGTGTGTGCGTGTGATTGAGTGTGTGTGTGTGTGTGTGTGTGTGTTCCTAAATCTGAGTGTGTGAGAGATTGTGTGTGTGGGTGTTGGTGCATGCGTGCATGCAAGCGACGCGGGGCGGGGTGGGGGTTGCAGAGTGCGCCCACCAACCATTGAAAACTCTCCTGGCGCCAGCATGCCCCCCGCTGCACTTTCGAGCGGCTCTACACAGGCAGCGGGGAATACAGTGTCGCCAGGCCCTGGGAGACTCAGTGCACGTGCCTTTGACCGGCCAAACTAACGAGCGGCCGTCCGCCGTGCGTGCGAACAGCAGGCCGTGCGGCCGTCGCAGCTGGCGTGACCAAGCAGCATACCCTAGGTCGATCCCTCAAGCCATGAGACCCACAACAACCAACATTGCCGGCTTCACCAATCAGGAAACCGCCAAAGCCGCTGAGACGACTGCCAGGGTCGCGCCCAGGGCAGATGCAAGCAGGTGTGCTCGGCAGACCAGCCTCCTGCCTCCCTGGACAACGGCCGCAGGGGCCGTCCCTGCATCCCCAGATCCGCAAACCCCAAGACCTCAAGCCCAAACCCCAGATGTCGAAAACCTAAAAACGGCGGCGGCAGCGAGGGCCCCGGCCTGCGCACCAGGCGACGTGGTAGACGCAGTAGGTGTGGCCTGTGAACGTCTGCAGGCTGCCGGGCCGCTGCGTTGACCAGAGTTTGACCGTGTCGTCCCAGCTGCTGGAGAGGAACAGGTCGCGCTGCCGCCCGTTCCAGCTGACGCAGCAGCACTGGGGGTGTGCGGGTCCGCGGTTTCGGGGGTGGAGGGAAGAGGTTCGCTTTGCGTGGAAGCATATGACTTACGTGTTTTTGTGTTTGCGTGTTGCGTGAGCATGCGAATGCACTGACATGCATGCACTTTGAGGCACTCGACTTTGCGGCGTTGCTAAATCGTGTGAGTTGCGCCGGGCTTTCGGATTTTAAGGCCAAACGCTGCAGGCAGAGTTGGTACGCGGGACTGGCGCCGCGGTCTTCGCTTCAGCAAGGCAAACGCACGACCGCCCCCCATGCAGCGCCGCCCGCCGCCGCCCTGCGCCTGCGCCGCGCCGTGCACGCGGGCCGCACCGTGCCGGGTGCCCGCGCCCTCGGCGCCGGCGCACCTCTCTCCGGTGCTCCTGCAGAGAGCGCAGCGGGTTGGCCTGCGATGGCGCCGCCAGATCGTACAGCTTGATGCTGCCGTCGCCGCAGGCCCCCACGAGGATATTCTCATTCTCCTCGGACCATACCACGTCATACAATCCGTCGGCGGTGTCAAACGCCGCCGCCTCGACAAGGCCGGCGGGGGTCGACTGGGG
>NW_014010177.1:4673-6736 GCF_000611645.1 Monoraphidium neglectum
GGCTTGAAGAGCGTGCGTGCAGCAGGGCCGAGCGACGGCGGCGCGGCGGCGTGCGGGATGGGGCGTGGTGGGCGGACGGCCGCCGTCCGCACCTCGAGCACGTGCAGGCGCCCGTTGCCGATGATCCCAAAGTTTTGGGCGGTCGCCACCGCTAGCCGCGACTCCACAAACGGCGAGAACTTCACGGAGTATCCATTAAATGTTGTGTGAAAGCGCGGCATCGCTGCTGCCGCGCCTCGCCGTGGCGGACGCCGGGGCTGGTGCGGCGTCGGCGCGCGCTGCTGTGCTGTGCTGGCGCGGCGGGACGTGCGGTGCGCTGGACCCGCTGCCGAGCAGGCGCACTGGTGATAAAATCGAAACTTTCGCGTTCGAGTTTGTGTTTGCGGTTGTGCGCTGCGCCTACGATATGACTTGCGCGCAGGTGATATAGAGTCTTGTAGACGCTAACTGTTGAGCAGGCTTCTGCGCAAATGTTTTTGCTCTGAATACTCACACGTCCGAGAAGCGAACGGTGCGCGCGGGAACAGACGTGCGCAGATCAGCGTGATCTCGGTGACGCCTGCTTTTCCAGAGCACCAACGAAATCACCTGCCAGCCGAAGCCAGTAGATAACCGGTGGGCGAGGTGCTGACCCCGCTTGCGCAGTGATTGGCAAACACCCCAGATGTCCAGGGTCGCAGGGGTTGACTGCGTGGTTGACCAAAGGTGGCGCCTTGATCGATCCGGCGTGCGCCGCAGCCAGGAGAGCCGCCGTCCCAACTCCATCAAGTGCTGCTGCCGCGCCCACTGCCACTGAATGGGGCGGGGCTGACCTCAGACAAGTGGATTACTTCAGACATGGCCAAAGCCTTTACTTGGGCATGAAACCAGTGCAGCTCAGTGTGTAGCACAAAGTGATCGTGTGCCATGCACAGTACCCTGCTGCGCGTGCTTTGCACATCGATGGCTTCAGTGCTGCCTGATGCCTTGAGCACGCAGGGGATCTGAAGCGCGCGGCTTCTTATACACCAATCATATATGAACACTTCAGGTTCAAAAAGCTGCGGGACATCTCTGCTGAGTCACGAGCACGTTGACAGGGCGTGGATCAGCTCTGCCTCTCCTCCTCCATTTCCACAACATGGCAGCCGCCGCCCGACCCCAAGAGCGAGTGGCAGACCCTATACAATGCGATCGCCCTCTCCTCTTCTTGCGCCCGCTCCCGCCGCCGCTGCTGCCGCTGCTGCCGTTCCTGCTGGCCGAGGTCAGCGCCCGCCGCGGCGCCGCCGTCGGCCGCAGCTGGCACGCCCAGGGCGGCCACCGCGCGGTCCAACGCGTCGAGCAGCGACTGCGCCGCCGGCCCCCCCTCGAGCTGCCCCTGCAGCAGCAGCTGCTGCACCTGCTGCACCAGGCGCGCCCTGGCCACGAGCTCGGACGCGTCCGAAAACGTGAGATCGGGCTGCTGCTGCTGCTGCTGCTGCTGTTGCTGCTGCTGCTGCTGCTGCTGCTGCTGCTGCTGCTGCTGCCGCTGCTGCCGGTGGTGGTGGCTGGGCTGGCTTTGGTGAGCACTGGATGTCCCACCGCCACCGGGGAGCAACATCATCCAGGCGGCGGACGGCCAGAGGCCAAGGGCCGGCTCGCCAAGCTCGCCCTGCCACCCTGCCACCGCCCCCAGTTGCCGCCAGCACGCGTCGGTCGCCCAGAGCTCTGGTGGTAGCGGCGGCGGCGCGTCAGCCTGCCCCACGGGAACTGTCGCCGCCGGCGCATGTCCGTCCCCGCCAGGTGTGCCGGCGCCACTTCGCAACGCGGCACGGTCTGGGGTGAAAAATAGCGATGCAGGAGGGAGTCGGCCTGGGGTCTGGAGCACTGGTGGCCGGCCCGGCGTCGGAAGGGGGCGAGCGGAGAAATGTGCAGAGCAGCGCACGCAAAAATCCCTACTCTGAAATGCACGAGCGGCAAGCACCCGTCGGCTGAACGTAGGGGTGATAACGCGCCCAGGCGGCGCACCTGACGCGCCAAGGACGGCCCTGAAGCACCTGTTTCTCCACAGCACCGCCGCCTGCGCCAGCCCCTCCTCTCCCGCC
>NW_014010176.1:0-6367 GCF_000611645.1 Monoraphidium neglectum
TGGCGGTGGCAATGGCGGCGGCGGCGGCGGCGGCGGCGAGCCCGCGGCGGCGGCGAGGGAGGCAGCGGCGGCGGGGGCGGGGGCGGGGGCGGCCTCCAGCCGGCATGCTGCGTGACTGCGGCGGCCCTGGCCGCGGCGGCAGCGGCGGCGGCGGCGGCTGCAGCAGGGAGCGGCAGCTGCGGAGCGTCCGGCCCCAGCGCCGGCCCCACCGCACGCGATCACCGGCGTGCCCCTCAGCCCTTTCATGTCCTCTGCATTTTTGCTGCAACCGGCGTTGCAGCCCCTGCATCCTACCCTCTCCCCACCCCCAGATCCAAAGCAATGCGTTTCTTTCCTGCCATGGCGCCGCCCTCCTCGGCGCGGCGCGGCGGCGTGGCAGTCCGGCACGCGGACTGCCCCCGACCCTCCTGCTGCCGCGAGCCCAGGGCGGCCCCTGACACACTCCCCGCCATGGCTGGCCGTGTCAGAGGCGCTGGCCCTCGCTCGGCCAAGCCGGGCGCGCCGTGCCACATGCGTGGGCGGCCTCTGTCTTGTCGCGCTTTCGTAACTTGCGTTGTTGCGGGCGTCGCCGCGCGCCCCCGCCCGCACCCGATACTGCCTCTGAGGCCATCACGCACGTGCGTGGTCTTGTTGCCTGGTCTGGGCGAACTTGATTGCATTGCCGGATATGTGTTTTGCAATTCATCCCTGCCGGCAATGCGGTTCCGGGGCAGGCGCCCAGGCGCCGGCCAGGCGTTGGTCAAACGTTGGTCAAACATGGGTCAACCGCCGGTCAAACGCCGTTCGCTTGCCGGCCAGGCGGCCGCCCAACGCCGCGGCCGCGCGGATCCTGGCGCCATGCCCCCGGCCGCCCCCTTTTGCTCCGAGCCAGCGCGTGCGCCGCGCGCGGCACCCGCGGGCTGTCCGCGCGTGCGGCCCCGCTTGGGCGTTCAGCGGGCAGCCGGGCTCGGAAGGCATTGGTGCGATCCCATCAAAGCAGCCTCTTCGTCGGGGGCGGCCCAGCCGACCCCGATTCATCGCCGTACTTTACACGTGGGAACCCTGGGGCCCGGGCGTCACACCCGAATGCGCGCCCACCCTTCTACACACTCTCCTGGAGGCCTCGCTCGTTCCTGGTGGCACGCAAGCCACCCCCGCCGGTGCCTGTTCGTCTCTCGTACACTTGCGGCCGGCGCACGCGGCGGCACACCCTGCCCTCCGCTCTTCGTTTTGTTGGGGCTGCTGTTGTAGCCCAATCACTGCACAAAAACAAGCTCTGTGCGGCGCAAATCACAAAGGCATACAACCAAACATCCAGAAGGTAGAACCACCCCATATGCATTTACATGTAAACCCACAGCCGACCCACACGACCTACAGTCACCCGATTCCAACTGTCAGGGTCCCAGTCGCCAGACAGCGAGTGTCCCCTCTAGCTCTGCGATGAGTCACCGCCAGGGCTGCCTGCACCAGCCAGGTCCCGCCCCGCCATGGCTGGCGCCGACAACACCCATTGAAAGGGGTTACACGAGCACATGCTATTGACAGTCAAACCAGGGGCCATCCGGCACAATCAATCAGAGAGGCCAGGGCCAGTGCGGGGGCACCCGTACGACGCGGGTCGCGCCACGCACCATGCGCGCGGCGGCCTCAAGGGAGCAGTAAACCCCGGCCAAAAAAACGCAGACGCTACCCAACATGCAAAGCAGGGGGCCCGCCGCCGCGAGGCGCCCACCGTGCAGCCGCGACTCCCCCCGCCGCCGCCAACGCCAGGGGCCGACAAACACACACAGACAACTCTCGCGTCGCAACGCAGCGCAGCGCCGCAGGGCGGGGCCCTCTCACTCTTTCTCTCGCGTGCCCATAGGCGCTCGGCCCCGGCGCCTCAAGCACCTGCCATGGGCACTAGCCTGGGGCTGCCCGCGCGCCGCACTCTTCAAGGCGGGGCACGGCCACCCATGCAACGCACCGACCCCTCCCGCGACCGGCCCCGCGCACCCCGGCCCCCGCGGCCGGCCGGCCGCTCAGAACTTGAGCGTGTTGGCGCCCGCGGCCTTGCTGCGCTCGTCGATGCTCGCCGCCCGGCCGCCGCCCGCCGCCGCCTGCTTGTCGAACGCGGGGTGCTGCAGCAGCGCCTCGAACAGCTGGGTCCCGCGCAGCGCGTTGGTCAGCGGCAGGTGGCCCTTGACGGCATCCATCGAGTACACAAACTCGGCCGGCCACTTACGGTAGACGTTGTTCTCTCCGACCGTCCAGTCGATCTGCTTGAAGAACTTGGGCCAGCGGCGCGCGGCCTGGACGAAGAGCTCCTTCTGGACGGAGTAGCCGAACTTGCCCTTGCTGGCCGCACGCCACAGGGCGTCGACCTTTGGGGGGGGTTCGAGGGTTCAGGGAGCCGGTGGGGCGCATTGGCGTGCGTGCGTGCGTGCGTGCGTGTGCGTGCGGATATTTGTTTGATATGATGGGGAAAGAGTGTCAGGCGAGACTATGTTGGAAGTTGCGCCGGGATGCGTATGTGAGCATGCGCATGCGTGCGCGAGCTGAGTCAGTGCGCATGCCAGAGGGTACCCAAGCAGTGGAGCCTGTATGGGCGCCCAGATCCGTGGGGGAAGAGCATCGAGGATGCAGTGATGGCTGGGGGACCCATCAAGTCATCACCAGCCACAGCAGCAACGCGATGAAGCGCATGCGTGCACACACATGTCCCCCCCTTATCTCGGACATGTAGGCATACTCACACTCACACACGCATTCCCCCACGACATTCGTCCTCCCCACTCTCTGCATCGAACTCCGAGCCGCCCGGTGCATCCCGCCCGCGCCCTCACACACACAACACATTCTCACGCCCCACCCTGCAAGCACCCCCCCAACCACTCGATAGCCACGCTACTTCTACACTATATACTTGCCACCCCCTCCCCCGTCACCCACCGTCTGCAGGTCTTCCGCGGGGATGGTCTTGACCTCGGTGAAGTACACCCACCCGCGGCCCACCGCGCCCTGCCCCGCCATCTTGATCAGGAGAGCCCGCGTCTCGTCGTCGGCCTGTTGTGTGAGAGAGAGAGAGAGTGTGTGTGTGTGTGTGTGCGCGTGTGGTGTGCGTATAGCTCATGTGTGTGTGTGTGTGTGTGCTGTGCGTGTGTGCGTGTGTCAGGGGGTTGGAAACAGAGAGGGGATGCGAGAGGCCAGTATTGCATGTGGGGGTGTCAGGTGTGAGAGTGTGTGCGTGCGCGATCGTGTAGGGGCGCATGCCAGCGCACAAGCGAAACAAATGGCATGTAGGCGAGAGGATGTGATGAGCGCGCGAGGAGGGGCGCTTGTGCGCGTCTGTTTTGAGGTGTGCGCCAGTGGGTGCGCCCAACATGGACGATGCGCATCTAACGCTTCTGAGAAACGGCCAGAGCGGTGCTGGCAGTGAGTCGGACATGTCTGCACACGCCCCGCCTTGGGGCTTGAGGGGAAACAGCCGCGGCGCTCGCGCGCCCCGCCGCCGCCCCACCCGGCCTGGCTCTCTGCAGTTGCAGCAGCGTGCATGCCCGCCGTCCCGCCGCCCGCCCACCTTCCGGAAGTCCCCATCCTTCAGGTGCTGCGCCAGGACACTGTAATCCAGGCCCAGCTGCGGCGACAGGGGCGCGGGCGGACGCGCCAAGGCGTGTTCGGGAGTCGCCTTGACCGCGGGGCGGCAAAGCGCGCAGCGTGCGCGATGCGCGCGCGCGAGCGTCACGCCGAGCTAGGTTGTCATGATCGATCCGCTGGGCCCTAGCAGCGCTTCGCGCCGCACCTTGCTCTTGAGCTCGACGGCGTCGATGCCGCCCGCCGCCGCCTGGGCCGCTGCCGAAGTCGACGCGCTGCTGGGGCCGAGCAAGCTGCTGTCGGAAAACAGTGAAACCTCATCTAGCTTCGCGAGGCAGACGTGCCGGGGAAACACCCCGCTGCTGCTGCTGTGCGTCCGAGAAGGGAGCCTCTGCACCGGGCAGACGGGACGGCTTGATCTAGCCCGCTGCTGCCCCGAGCTGCCCAGCCTCTGCCCCCGCATACCAAGCTGCTGCGCCATTGCAATCGTTTCAGAAGCCACTGCTTGAGCTACCGCACTCGACGCACTGGACGGTGCTCAGCTTCGGATTGGGTCGTCACGCGTGAGCTGCTTCACCACGACAATGAAACAATCAAGATATTGTGATTGCGCTCTGGCAATGTGTATCCGCCGAGGTCCCAGCAGACCTGGCAGAGCGATGCCTCCCAGATTGGATCTGCAGGCAGGCAGGCAGACGGGCGTGCCCGCGCAACACCAGGCGAGAGATGCAGCGCTGCCTGCAAAAATGTTATTGTTAATGATGCATCTGTGCGGCTGATATACCCGCCGCCTGCTGCGAGCAGCCCGCAGCTGGGTGGCAGAGCCAGCCCCGTGCTGTGCGCGCTGGGAAGCGCACCCCCTCTGCAGCCTTGCTCTCCCAGGCCAGCGCTCCGCACAAAACGACCGCCAAGTTGCAGATGCCTGTTTATTACAACCCGCAAGGACACCCCACCAACGACATAGCCTCTCCCACGCGTGCATGTCGCGGCCAGCTGCCTGGTCACCTGCCATGTGTGGCGCTGGCACAGCAACGCCTTGCTGGCAGCCCGAGCGTGAGCAAGGCCCGGCAAGCCATAAAACGGCGTCTGCGACGGGGGGCTCTCAGTGTTTGCTTAGCTTAGCCCGTCTTCCTACGCCTGCACCTGCAGCGGCACTCGCGTGTCTTTGCAAATGTGCGTCGGCGGCATACCGTAGGTACGCACGAGCCTAAAGTTGCGCACCTGAGCGTGCTCTGCGGACACCTTGAGGCGCACGAGTTGCGCCTACACAGTAACGCCTATGTACCTAGCCTTCGACATGCTGACGCCTACACACCACCAAGCTGACACTAACGCCTGTGCGACCCAAGTGCCGCGTGCGCGAAGCACCTCGAACGCAATGCCTGGACAGCCCCGCTGCGCTTAGTGGCTGGCCGGCCTTGGCGCCCGGTACCTGGTTGAATGCCTGCAAAATCACTCCGGAACACCTGAGCAGCCCACGCCAAGCCGAAGGCTTGCAACGCCTGAGCGACTTGGGTTTGGCCCGCACCCAGCACCTACAGCGCGCAAGCGCCGCACCGAGTACCTACATACAACTCCTGCGCCCCCGCCCCCCTCCCCCCCGCCGCCGGGCCCAACGCGTGCAACGCCTGAGCGTGCGAGGCGGCTCTGAGCCCCCCGCGCTGCACCGCATCCTTCGCACGCAAAATAGCAACCCGTTGGCACCGAGCACCTACATACAGCGCGCAAGCGCTGCACCGGGTACCTGGATCACCGGAGCGGCCCCCGCAGTGCCGAAGGCTTGCACAGCCCGAGCAAATTTTGGGGGGGGGGGGGGCGTCCCCGAGCGCCTGCACAGCATGGGCACCTCGAGCCGCACCAAATGCCAAGATCGCCTGATGAGCGGTTTGGCCCGGGCCCGCATCCAGCACCTACAGCGCGCAAGCGCCGCACCGAGTACCTAAAACACCTGCGCCCCCCCCCCCTCCGCCGCCGGGCCGAACGCTTGCGACGCGTGAGCGAGCGAGGCGACCCTGAGCGCCCCGTGCTGCACCGCATCCCTAGAGCGTCAAATGAGCGACCTGGTTGGCACCGCGCGCCTACAGCGCGCAAGCGCTGCACCGAGTACCTAAATCTTGCAACGCCTGAGCTACTTGGTTGGGCCTGAGCGCCTGCGCGGCCTGTGCGCCCCACGCTGCACCGAATGCCTAGATTGCCTGATCAGCAACTTACGTGGCACATGATGCATACGGATGACGTAAGCTGGTGACGAAAGATGCCGACAGATGCTGGCAGTGCCTGGGTTGACGACAAAGTGCCAAGCGCGCACATGCTCGCATCTCGCAGCGCACGCAACCAAGACACCGGGTAGAAGAAGCTCTGGAAGCGCAGAGAGTGGCACTGAGGTGCTGCTGGGGTTCCTCCGGACGCGATCGCTTGAAAATAGCCGAAGGAACGTCCGGCGCTGCAGGCAAGCGAATCAGATCCCAGCAAAGAGCGAGCCGATGGATTGATGAACGGAGAAAGAATTCTCGCGGCTTAAGAGGCCGCGAGCACGAGCGAGGGTGCCCGGTCATATGCCGCTGGGGCCCGGCCCGGAGACCCGTAGTCTCTCAGTGTTCCACTGAGAGGACTAAGCACATGAGAGCTGGCCGGATACAAGTACCGGTCAGGCTGGACCGTGGCACCTGGGGCGTAACATTACTAATGATGCGTCTGTGCGTCGTCGAATGACTAAGACGACCCTGAGTGTGAGCGAGCCAGGCCGGCCCAGGCCGGCGCCGAGCTGAGCATCATACTACTAATTCGCGTGGACGCGCGCGTCGGTCCGCCC
>NW_014010175.1:0-4609 GCF_000611645.1 Monoraphidium neglectum
GGGGGCCCTGGGCAGGGGGCAGCTGGGGCGCGCGGGGCGATATGGGGCGGCAGCTGCGCACGGGGCGTGCAGCCGCTAGGTGCAGGCGAACGCCCTCTTCTACCCCCCGCCCGCCCGCGAGAAACGACTGCTTCGCCGCGCTGCGGCACCGCGCCTGCCGTCCGTCCGGGCGCGCACCTGATACTGCCAGTGAGAGGCCAGCGTCGGCGCCTGCCACGTCTTGTTGACCACCCTGGCTTGCCCCGGCGCAAATGCGCGCTCCTTCGCCGATTTCAAGTTGCTGCTGCTCTGGACGCCGCCGCTGCCGCCACTGCTGCTGCTGGTGCCGCTGCTGCCGCTACTGCTACTGCTGCTGTTCCCGCTGCTGCTGCTGCTGCCTGGCTGCGGTGTCGTGAGCACCAGGACGGGCGGCGCGCCGCTCTGGCCATCCAGATGCACCTCCTGCGGGGATTTAAGCAGGTTTGCGGGGGGCGCGAATTCGCGTGAGCGCACGCCCATGCGGACGCATGCCCGCGCGCGCGCCTCTGCGGCCAGCCGTGCGTGCGTAGCAGGGAAGCATCAGGCCAACCGCGGCGCGCAGGGGCTGGGACGCAACACATTCGCGCGCGCCAGCAGGGCCACAAATCCACGAGATCGATCCGGCGTGCTGCACGGTTTGGCCCTGCCGCGACGGCTGGGATGACGCGTGGCCCCAGGGCCCCGCACCTGGTACGTGAATTTAGTGCCGCTGCCTGAATCATTCTTGGCGGGGCCTCCCGGCTGATTCGGCGGCGCTGCGGGCGACCCTGGCACTGCCGGCGACGGGGACGCCTTGCCCTGGCCCGCGGGGTCTGCCGCCTGCTGCTTCTGCGCCTGCACGCTGTCGCGGAGCGCGGTCGCGGCTAGCCGCTGCCGAATGGCGTCTCGCCGTGTTGCTGCGCGCGCCAGGTAGGCTTTCCGACGCTGCTCATACGTCGGATTTTGTCCGTTCGCGCAGAAAGCACTCCCAAGCAGCAGGATGAGCACCGCGAGAGCGGCGCATCGCAGGCTGGGGGGCCGTCGGGTGACCCCCCCTTGAGAGCTCATGAATTTGACGTCTCAGCGTCTTAAATGCTCTCACGGACGGTCGCACGCGTGAGCCATTCAGGGCGAAGGGCCGAGTGCCGAGAGGGCCGAGTGACTGGAGTCCAATCGTAGCCTGTCAGACAGCGATGATAAGTGTGAAATGTGTTCCAATACCATCGACAAGGCGTCTCGAACCGAGGGACGTGCATCCGGCGCCGAGTGA
This sequence comes from Monoraphidium neglectum, assembly GCF_000611645.1. NCBI lineage: Eukaryota > Viridiplantae > Chlorophyta > Chlorophyceae > Sphaeropleales > Selenastraceae > Monoraphidium > Monoraphidium neglectum. Next base: position 1,268 of record NW_014010175.1, read on the forward strand.
ACACGGGAAGGAAGGGGTAAGTCATCGCGACCCAAACCAGGCACCCAGCAGTCAGCCACCGCCACACGCCCCCGCACCAACGCGGCCGGGCTCGCGCCTTCGATGGGGACAACAGCCAGGCTTTCAACCCATCGTTTTGATCCTCTGGCCAGTTCTGCAGGAGTCTCTGGCCCACACCCCACAGCTGCTCCGGGTGGCCAGCGCTTTTCATCCCACCCTTGGCTCGACCCTGAAACCGTTGTGGGATCCCCCCACGCCCGATCCCGCTGCACCACCACCATACATCGCATCACACTCGTCCCCACCCCGACCCCGCGCGCCTGCCGACGCCCATCCACCCCAAAAACCTGCCCATCAGGTTGCGACTTTACACGTCCACCGCCTCAACAGCAAAGCGCGCGCGCGCGCAACCGCCACGGCCGCCCGCTACCGGCTGCCGCGCCGGATGGAGGGCCCCCACTTGCCCAGCATCGCCGCCACATCAGCGTCCATGCGCGTGCCCTCGCCCCCCCAGACAAGCAGGTGTGGCAGGTCGGCAAGGCCGCGGCCCCCCACGCGCACGACAGGCTCAAACCCGAAAAAATTGTAGTACCGCACCAGACGCTCGTGCCACGCGTCTGGGGGAAAAAAGGGATAGAGGGGAGGAACAGGGGCGGGGATGGAGGGCGGGGTGAGAGCGGGTGCCGCGCGTCCCAAGGGGGGCGCTGCGTGTGAGCGAGCGCAGTGGCGCAGCCAAGGTCAGCTCATTCTCCTTGCACTGCGGCGCATGCGCAGCAAAATGATTGGTGGGATGCAGAGTGCCCTGGGCTGCCCACCGTCGTCGTTTATCGCCAGGATCTCGGCCTTGCTGCATCCCGCCGCGTGCGCGTGGCTGAACACTGCGCCGCCCAGCAGCAGCCCGACCGCCAGCCCCGCGCCCCCGCGCACGCGCGCGCCCTCTTCCCCGCGCATGCTGGGGTTTGGGTCATGCACGGGAGATTTTTTTCAAAACGCGGGCGCGGATGCGGGCGGCGTGGGAGGGGAGGCTGGGGCGCGGGCACTGCGCGACAACATGAGTCATTTTGCGGGGTGGCCAGCCACGCGGCGGTGGCCACAGAAGGGGGCGCGCGTCACGCAGCCGCGCGCTCGCGCCGCCACGCCGGACTCATTTCGCGGCCGAAAATTCCACGCATGCCAATTGCGTGAACCCTGCACACCGCTGGGCTGGCCGCTCTGCCGCCGCGCTCTAGCGCGGGCCCAGGTGGCTGTCCCAGCCACCCCGTCACCCCTGATGACTCATCACACCCCCGGCCCACCCGCGCGTGAATATCTGCAGCATGTCGCAGTGAACCAGCCTGAAGGGCGGCGCCACAAAGCCGCTGGTCACCCCCAAGATGCGCCCCTTGTCGTCGCCTGCGCGGGGGCGATGCGCGCGCGCGCGCGCGCGCGCTCTTGCTGCCTGAGGGCCTGGCATAGCCCATCACCCGTGGCTGGTGTGCTGCACCGTCATGAACAACCCAGGGTCCAGGCGGTGAGAGTGACTTGCAGCGCCCCCTTGCAGCAGGGAGCCCCGTGCAGCACCGGCGCACGTGCCAAGCTGCACGGTCCCGCCCCGCCCCGCCCCGCCACGGCGCGCCCCTCGCCGCACCCTGGCGGCACACGATCCTGTAGAACGGCCCCAGCGTCTGCCGCGTTATGCACAGCCCCTTGGCGGCCGCCGCCGCCTGCACCTCCTCAAAGGTGATGAGGGGCGCCCCGCCCGCGGCGCCGCCGCCGCCGGCCCCCGGCTCCTGGCCGCGTCGCAGCAGGCGGGGGCGCCTGCCACCCGTGGAGGAGACGCCCGCGGTGCGCGCCGGCTGCTGCGATGGCTGCTGTAATGTGTCTGCCTGCTGCTGTTTTTGCTGCTGCTGCTTTTCGCTATCCGCTTCGGCCACTGCCCCGACATTGGATGGTCCTGTGCCGCTCCCGTTGCTGCTGACGCGGACCGCCGCTGGGGCTCGGGTCGGAAGGCTGCAGCAGCGCCATGTGGACCCAAGCGGTACTGATGATTGTATAAATTCCTTGCGCCATTGGACATGCCTGCTTACGTGCACCATTGACGGGTTCGATCAGAAGGCGCCTGAGCAGGGATGGTATCCTTCAGAAGGCACGTTTGCAATATGCAGACCGTAATGTGTTAATCTAATTTGCTAATCGAGAGGGACCTGTGTCCGCGGTGTGATCTGTGACCTTCCTCCTGGCCCTCAGAAGTGGTAGCGCACGTTTGTGGAAGGACATTCCCTCTTTTAGATTGCCATGACCGGCCACCATTACCCTTCTTTAAACTGAGATCGTCGATCCGCCCTCACTGGGTGCGTAGGCCTTTTGTAGCGAGTCACGGCCGTCAGAAGGGCGATTTGTGTACCTAACACTCCCTAAACAGCAGACACCTTTGCCCTGGGCTTGGGGGAGCGGGACACGGGCGGACGGCACCACATACGCCGCTGCGCGTTGCAGCGCCGCAGCACCCATGGCAGCCGCGCAGCCGATGAGCGTGGACGAGCGGGAGAAGAAGGAGGAGGAGGAGTTCCGGACGGGGCCGCTCTCGGTGCTGACCACTAGCGTCAAGACCAACTCGCAGGCGCGCACGGGCGGCCAGGCTGCGCCCCCCACTCCCTGGCTAGCTGCAAGAGCCTCAGCACCGCGACTGTGCCGGAGCAGTCAAAGACGGCGGCGCGCCCGCCACTTATGCTAACAGGACCTATGCACGCACTTGGATACACATGCCGCCTGCACGGCGGGTGCTGTCTGCAAGTGCCCGGCGGTCTGGCCGTTCCCTAGGCGTACCGAGTGCTGGCTGCGCGGCCCCCGCCATCCACGCTGCCCCACCCATCGGCCACCCACGCCGCCCCCCCAACAGGTGCTGATCAACTGCCGCAACAACCACAAGCTTCTGGCGCGCGTCAAGGCCTTTGACCGCCACTGCAACATGATCCTCGAGAACGTCAAGGAGATGTGGACAGAGGTGGGCATTTCTTGGGGGTGGGACAGTGTATATTGGGGTCACTGCTGGTGCATGCGCATGAGCAATGTGGGGCCAGGGGGAGGAGGAAGGGCCTGGAAGGAGCTGCAGGGGGGTGTCAGAGGCTGAAGCGCGAGTGGGCTGGCTTGATTCAGGCCGCGCAGGCTAAGGGGGCTGATGGCATGTACCCCGGCGGCTGCCAGCCGCCGTTCAGCAGCCTCCTGGCGCAGAGTGGAGGCAGCAGCGCTTGTTTTGGGGGCGCCGGTGCAGGGATAATTTTTGAGGCGTTCAAGCCCGCAGACCAGCCCCAGCGGCGGTGCGCCGCGCCGCGTGCCGCGCGCACCAGCCGCCGGCCTGCGGCG
>NW_014010175.1:4744-6502 GCF_000611645.1 Monoraphidium neglectum
GCGGCGGTGCGCCGCGCCGCGTGCCGCGCGCACCAGCCGCCGGCCTGCGGCGGCTGCCGGTGGCCGCCGCAGCAGCCGCTGGCCGCGCTGGCCGCTTGGGCGAGCCCGGTACACAGCAGTATGATGATATGCAAGCAACTGGCAGCAAGAGCAGGGTGGTGGTCGATCCACCCGGTGGAGTCCATGGTGTGACGTGGCAGGTTTGCAAGTTTATTAATCCCACACCCAGTCTAGTGGGGGTGTATAAGATGGTTCAGGCCCTCCTCCAAGCACGACTGTACACATACAGGATTATTTGTATAGTTCGTACACCTGTTTGTCTTTCATAGACAAACGAGCATCACACTCGTGAAGATTACACCCCCCAGCAATCGCACGACTGCGGGATGAGGCATGCGCACGCTGGACACATGAACGGGCCTTCACACTTTTGCTGGTTGTATGTATGTCGCGCTTCTCCTCACCCCACTCTCTCGACCCTCCTCATCCTCTCTTTTGTTCTTTCCACCTAAGCTCCCTCATTCCTCCCTCGCTTCTCAACCTCCTGCTTTCCGCCCCCCCCCCCCCTATCGTGCCCCTTCCCCCTTAAAGGTGCCAAAGTCTGGCCGCGGCCAGAAGGGGTCGCGCCCCGTCAACCGCGACCGCTTTGTGTCCAAGATGTTCCTGCGGGGGGACAGCGTCATCCTCGTGCTGCGCAACCCAAAGTAGACGCGCCGCCGCGCCGCCGCCGCCGGGACGGCCGCGACGACCGCAGGTCCGGGGCTTCGGCGGGGCTGCCAGGCTGGCGGGAAGACCTTGAGTGAGATTGCAGCTGCCTAGGGGCCCCGCGCGGTGCATGCACCGGAGCCCTTCCCCAATGTAAGCGTCGGGCTGAGCAATCGGCATCGCAGGTCGGGGCAGGCGGTGTGGTCAGCGCTGCGCAATCGTTACTAGGGATGCAGCGTGAAGGGCAATACAAAGGGTGAGGAGCCGGCTAGCCATGCTATGTGACTCGGACGCAGCGGCCGGACGCGCAACATGGGCGCAGCCGCAGGTCTGAGAGCAGAGCAGAGTAAAAAGAGCGTGCGCCACGCTCAAACACAGGCACGGCCCCGGCGCGGCACGGCGCGGCGCTCGCGTCCCGATTCAATTGCAGTTGCCTGCGCTCCTAAAGCCTGGGGGCGCCGCCAGCCCCCTCCACCCGGCCGCGCCAGCGGGCCCCTTTCGCAGGGGCCCCCACACCTGCCAGCAAAGCAGCAGCAGCCCGCCTCTGGTTTGAAAAGTTAAGCAGCCTGCGGCTGGCCAAAACCTCAGCCGGCCACACACGGCAAAGCCTCGCCGCGCCACACACGGCATGGGGACATTCAAGGTCGGCAGGGGTGTGTGCATGCAAGCCGCCGCCCGCGCTGATGCCAACGGGCCGCAGCGCACCCTGCCCTGCCGCGCGCCCCGGCCGCGCCGGCGCGTCCGTGCCGGGGGTGGTGTCACGCGTCATCATCGCGCGTGGTGATGTCACAGCCTGAATGCGGCCAGCTCCTGCTCGACGTCCTCCTGGTCAAGCTTGAGGTAGGCGTTCTCGGCAGCTGGCCGAAAGCTGGCGCCCACCCAGGTGTAGAACGCCAGGTCAGCCACCAGGCCGGCCGCCTCCGCCACCCACTCGTACCTGCCGCGGGGAGGTTTGGTTTTGGGCAGACGGGGGGTGGGGGGAGATATCCGGAGGGCTTCATTTGGTGGAGGTTGGGTGGGGTTGCAGGCGCACGGGGGTGACAAAGGGGGGAG
>NW_014010174.1:0-1090 GCF_000611645.1 Monoraphidium neglectum
CCACGCACACTCTGCTTTCAACCCCCCGTCGGTTACTGTACGCGGGGCACATCCGCCTCATGCTGTTTGAACACGTCATAACATGATCTGAGCATATCAGACAAGTGTGCGCGCCATTTCCTGGCCTGCGGCCCACGTCTGGCACCCCCCACCCGCCAGCCACTCAGCCATCCGCCCATGCAGCCGGCCGGCCACCCACCTGGCCATCCGATCCCCCACAACCCCCCCACCCACCCGTCCAGCCACCCCGACGTGCTGATGGCGGCGCTGTCGGCCACCCTGGCCAAGCTGATGGCGCGCGGCGATCCGGACTGGCCGCGCGTCGCGCTGGTGGTGCGGCAGATGGCGGGCGCAGCCACCAGCGACGCGGAGCGCCTGAAGGTCTTTGAGTGAGTGGCGGGGCCCCCGGATCGGGCTGCCCCTTGTGTTGTGTGCTGCGCTCTCCACTCCCTTCACTCACACACGCATGACATGGTAGTTTTGCCAAGCCCTGTCCAAGCCCTTGCGGCGTGGTTGCTGGCTTCCACAGCGGTCGTGATCGCTCTCAGCAGACCTGGCATCGATACTGTTGCCCCCTCCGCCCCAGAAAACGCCATCACGACCCCCCTCCCCCCAAAAAACAGGGAGGCCGCCCAGATCATGGGCTCAGCCCCGCCCCTTGAAGGCGGCGCCAAGGGCTACCCGGAGAGGTGCGGGCGAGGCGGGCGCTGTGTCAGTCTTGCCGGGTGTGCACATTTCAACTTGCCGGCCATGCACTTCAACATGTTGGTTTTCGGGCACCTGTGGTGCCCACCGTTTTATTCGGGTATTCAGGACTGCCGAACAGGCCTGGCAGCAACAGTAGTGCGGTACCCCTGATCAGTGCCCCCCCCCTCACCCCGCCCGAACCCCAGGGAGGCGCGCTGGCTGGCCGCCAGCTGCTGGAACGCGGGCCTGGCCAGGCTGCGCCGCGGCGACAGGGGCGGAGCCGCGCCGCTGCTGCGGCTGGGGCTGGACATGCTGCGCCACCTGCCGCGGTGGGGGGCGCCCGACAGGGCGGCGATGGAGGAGCTGGCTGCGGAGGTGGGGGCGGGTGCAGCGGCTCTTGGGG
>NW_014010174.1:1976-7251 GCF_000611645.1 Monoraphidium neglectum
GGGAGGCACCTTGTGGTAAGATATGATGCGACCTGCCACACAATGTTTTTTTGCAGCTTCTGCTGCATCGGAGTTCCACGTGTGGTGGCTTCCGAGTCACCACCTGAGGCATGGTTTGGATTTTAGGAGCCGCATGGATTCAGTTTTCCTGACCCCAAGAATCCGGGTCGAGTTCCTCAGTCGTGGCTGCAGGTGCTTGTGCTGCTCGCCCGATCAGGCCGCTCCTCCAGCCACAGGAAGTGGCAACATCACACAGTGCGCAGCCGTGCACAAGCAGCAATGGGTCCTTGAGCGAAGCTGTTGCTGCTTCCGTTTGCGCTGCCAAGTGCCCAACCGAACTGAGGGCAAAGCACTTGTGTGCCTGGCCCCATAGCAGCAAGGCAGCTGGGGCGGCCCACGCGCCCAGCTGCGGCCGCTCTCGGGAAAGTGCACGGTGCTTGGTGCTGAAGCGTGCGCGTCTCCGCAACAACTCATAAAACCAGGTGTATATTAGTACATAGTATTACAACACGGGGATGCGTGTGGCTGACGCGCGACGAGACGCGGGGACTGTAACGCACAGTCGGGGCCCCTGCGCCGCCCACGGCCCCCTGGCAGCGGAAGCTGCCAGGGTGCAAGTGCCCCTTCGCCCAGGCTTGCCCTGCTTTTGGCCCAGCCGCGCGCCGTCTGCCGTCTTGGCTTCGACACATTTCCCGCGATCAAAGAGCAACGGTCTCGTCCTATTGCTGTTCAGCAGCGTCGCCACCAAGGCCAAGCACATAGTTGGGGCGGGCCAGGGTTGGTGCAGCCGGCCAAGCCAGCAAGCCGCACTGAGTCGCATAGGATCACACTGTGAACAGCGCACCGCGCTAGCCTACTTAGCCAGAGCGCACTTCACAAGTGCACGCCAGCACCGGTCCATGTGCAGAGACACGTCAGCGAAGACCCCAGCATGCGTCTTCCCGCCGGTGACCTGCTTGCCACCTGCAACCGCCGACTCAGCCAGTCTACGGCACACGCGCACGCTGTGCAGCCCGCGCCGGGCGCCCACTGCCCAGGGAGCCAGCTGGGCGCGACATGACGCTTAGAAGGTCTGCGGGTGGCCCAGGCTGCTTTGCATGGTCAGCCTGCAGCCCTGCACTGATGCATTGACACCCACAACCCAGGGCGGCAGGGTCGCCAGAGCTGGCAGCCCAGCAGGCACTTGATGTCACCTGATGCGCGTGAGTCTGTCAGGTGCTGGGAGCAGCAGTTCTGCACAGCACCCCTGCAACGCCTCGCTGCCACCCGGCACTTACTCTCGCCTGCACACTTGCACTGATAGTTCTACTTCTGGAAGTTTTGTACAGCAGACACGCATGGTAAGAGGGTTGCATAGTCACCCGCGACACCAGTACTGATCCGGGTCTCATCAATGGTCAGCCGCGTACAGTAACCGACTCCTTCCACGCCAGCTGTGGCGGCATCGCAGCCACCAAAAACCTTACAAAACACCAGTGTGCCTCTCATCCCTGATGTTTGGGCTCAGGGCACTCAAACCACGCACGTTTCGAGGGGCGTAAAACGTTGCGCTTGATCACGTGTTGGTGGACAGTATCGTAGTCAGTGTCCCAGGCGCAACGCTCGTGGCTAGAACCCTGCGCCCATGCATCAGCCCTGATACCAGTATTTAGTTGAACCTGTAAGCGCGCGCGTGTGTTCATTTTGAGCTCAGCCGCCAAGGTTCGCACGCTGATGAGTAAGGCGAATACCGTTCACATCGCATGAACCGTAGCGGGCTCACCCGAGAACAATGCTTTGCAAACAGCGACGCCAACAGGGGCGAAGAGTAGCTTAATCTCACACCGCGAATTGACACAGTGTCCACACTTGGCAGCGAACGATCGTCGGCTCGAATCTACACCCGCGCCCACTTTGTTCCGCTTCGGAGGACGCCAGGCCCAACATGCGGTGTAGAAGGAGCTCGATCATGCCTTCGGTGGCTGCACTGCTGCTTGTCAACATGCTGGGCGGGATCACATGTGCCAGGTGCGCTGGCAGGCAATGATGGCATGCGTGGTCCGGTGGCCACGGGTGCACCAGGACGCGGATGGCGCACAAGCAGTAATAGGAGGGGCGCACTGTTGTGCACCGGCGGGCCCAGTGCTGCAAACACGCAAGCCTTCCACATCAGCCTGCCAAGTGTTCAAACCCTTCCGAGCTGATCCTGTATGTCGCGATCCGCTGGTGTGCGTGCATGCGTTTTTTGTTCCTACAATGCATTCGCATGCCCCCCGCAGTACAGCTGTCATCACGGCCAATGCATCTCACCTAATGCCGACCCGCACGCCCGTCCTTGCCCTGCCCCAACCCTCACGACACCCCCCCCCCCAGCCCTCAAGCGGCCCCCAAGAAGCAGAAGCTGGCGTTGGTGAGCACTGCCTGCGTGCCACACAGGACAGCCTTGTTGCATGCACGCCTGCATGCGCGCACCAGCTGCTTGCTTACGGTGCCCCAGCACGTTGGCCACGCGTGTAGACATTTGCCTTGAGACCACGGCGAAACGAGTCCCTGGCCTGCTGCAATCTTTGTCTGGTGTGCAAGGTGGCAGCATCCTGCGGTGCAGGCATCAAAAGAACCTGCTTTCAACGTGCGTGCACCTCCATGCAGTGCGCGCCCGTCAAGGCTTTGACCAAGTCGTGCTCATCCAAGGCCGGCCCGACCGCCCTTATGGATCAGTTGTGCAGCGAGCTGCTGGCACCCGCCAACGCAACCGCCGACAGCAAGGTGCGGGAACACATGCACACACACAGCAGGCCAACGCACGCGACGACATGGTGGTGCTTTTCTTGGTAGTTTGTGGAGGAGGGCAGCTGCGGCTCTTCCAGTACCACTCTCGACGATGTGGCCACCGTCAACGTATTGGGAGCACATCCTGAACTTCCACTGCTGCGGGTTGCTTCACACTTACTTTCTCAAAGCGGCACACTCCCCCAGGACCCCATGAAGCTGCACTATGGCTGCGGCGTGGCTACCACCGCACAGGTCAACAGAGTTTCGGGTGACCTGGCAGCGCTCGAGCCCAAGATCACCGCCGCCGCCGCCCAGGTCAGCTCTGTACACGCCACCGTCGTTCAGGGAAGCAACCAGACGGCCGCGCTGCGCGCCCAGGTGGTTGAGCTCACAGCAGCCGCCGCGGCGCTCAGCGCCCTTGTGCAGCAGCTGCAAGCAAATGCAGCCGAACCCACCGGCACCGGCACCATCATCGCTCAGGAGCTAGCTGCCCTTGCAGCGGCCGACACGCACACCGCCCAGAAGCTGGCCCTGCTGGCTGCGGCAAACCAGACCGCAGCCCAGGACATCGCGGCGCTCAAGGCTGCGAAGCAGCAGTGCACCTGCGGCCCGGAGCTGTTTGCCGTCGACACCACCCTGACCGCCATCAAGGCAGCCCAGACGGCGAACGCGGCCGCAGTGTCGCTGGCCAACGCCACTGTGGAGTCCGTGAAGGCCACAATCACCATAAACGCGGCAGCCACCGCATCGTTTAACACCAGCCTCACTTCCCTGGCAGCCGATGTCGTCAACGTGTCTGCCACCGTGTCTGCCACTTTGTCTGCCATCAACTTCACCATCTATGCAAAAACCGACGACCTGGCCAACATCAACGCAGTCAGCCTTGGGGGTGTGCCTGCGGCGCGGTACCTGCGCGTGCGGGTGGTACTCTACCGTGAATCTTCCACAACCAGGAACGGTAATCTTGGCGGCCGGTCTGGTGCAGACGCCTTGTGCAGAGCCTCCATCAACCGGCCGGCCGGCCTTGTACAGGTGCACGCGTTTCTGTCAATATCTTCATCCGACCAGATTGCCGACTTTCCCACATTGTACGGCGTTCCCAGCGGCCAGGCAATCGAGTCGCTGGGAGGCGCTGTCCTGGCCCGCAACTTTACAAGCATGCTGGGCAGCTTGTCGCTGTCCGTGCTGGCTACGGGCGTGCTACCAACTGTGAGCGCATTTTGGTCTGGCACCACGACAGGTGGATTGGTATCAACCAACACGTGTAGCGGGTTCACCTCTGCCTCTTCAAGTCGTTTGGGCCAAGTTGGGATTTCAACCCTCACTGATAATGGATGGCTAGGATCTAGCCAAAATAATTGCCTTCTTCCCATCAGTTTTTTATGCATCGCGTACTAACCTCAGCAATTTAAAAGCAATCACATTGCGATGTCTCAAACACCATGGCGCATGGCACTCACTTAGCCTGCAAGCAGGTGCTGCCTAGATCTATCTGCTCGTGCCGGCGCACACTGGGCCACGTAGCGCAGAGGGATACCAGGCCCAGCTGCACACGCATAGTGTGCGACCGCTGGTAGGTGGACGCTCGTGCTGCCTTCACCCCTTCGTGTATGTGCCATTCATTCGAAACGCTTCCGCCGTCCGACAACTACTGTCCCCCTTTCATCTTCATATCATCCCTGCACTCCCACCGTTGCTCGTTAACAATTCGATGTGTTTTTGTGGAACAAGCACAAGCACACTGTCTGTGTGACTCCTCACTGAGCAGCTTGGCTGGCGCCCACAGAGTGTTACAACAGCATATACCTGCAGCGATTTGTTCCTTTGGCTTGGAAGGCCCGCCTGCATCACCAGGAAACCTTGAGGCAATCAGAAAGTGCCGCACATCTGGAAGACACAGCGCAGCAAAGTTCAGCGAGCTCTGGTGGTGCAGCAGGAGTCCGCATCGGTGTGTGACAGTGCGTCCCATCATGGCAGCCCAACGGGCAGGCCAGCCGCCGCTGCTTGAAAACAGGACAGCGTACACAAAGCAAAAGGTTGGGATTGTATCAACAAGAGCGGCACTCATCCACACCAACAGAGGTGCACCATCATCCACCCGCCATGGTGTGTGATGCCAGGGTAGCTAGCCAGCAGCAAGGAACAATGCCCGCACGATCCGCCACGCGCCATCCAGCGCCAAGGGCCGCCCACCTGGCAGCCCGTTAGGGCCAAGGTTTGGAAGCACATGCAGCCTTTGTTTGATTTTGCTGGTTTCGTGATGCGTTGTCGCATGTCAGTTGACGCCGCTGCTGCTGCTGCTGCTGCTGCTGCTGCTGCTGCTGCTGCTGCTGCTGCTGCTGCTGCTGCTGCTGCTGCTGCTGCTGCTGCTGTTGCTGTTGCTGTTACTGTTGTTGTTGTTGTTGTTGCTGCTGCTGCTGCTGCTGCTGCTGCTGCTGCTGCTGTCGCTTCTGCTGCTGATCCGCCTGCATCCGCAGACGCAGCAGTCTTACAAGACCCCGATACAAACCACTGCCGCCTGTGG
>NW_014010173.1:0-1700 GCF_000611645.1 Monoraphidium neglectum
GGCGGGGGCGCGGCGGTCACCTTGCCCTTGCTCACGGAAGCCGCTGCCCCCGCGTCGACAGCCGCGGTCTTCTTCGCAGAAGGCTCGCCCTTGACAGGTTCCACATCGCCACTGGTAGCCCGCGCAGAGGAGAAGCAGGCACCCATTGTGGCCACGAAAATCTTATTGCAGCAATGCTTTGGACGAAGTCCGGATGAGACCTACACGGTCGTTCCCCTCGTGGCTGATCTCGCAGGTCGGCTGACCCAGCTGGCAAGCTTGTAACAGCCGAACGCAGTGTCCACGTTGTGACGAAAACCAAGCTAAATTCGAGTCGTGTCTGCAGGGAAGCCTGCGTGCCAAGCGCGTACTGTAGGGCAAGTCCAGCAGCTGCACTCGAACTGCCACAAAGTGTGTCCGCCGCGCGAGCCGCTGCGCTAGCCCACCGCGCCCGAGAGCCGATGAGCCAAAGTCCCGAGCAGCTAAAAACTTATGCGCGACACTTCTTGGATAGACAACAGCATGCAATGCATCGCAAACCCAGACAGTGTCAAGAGCTCAGCATTGTCGACCCGCCACCCGAAGCAGCCGCCCCCGCCTCCCTGCAGCCCGCTCTACCCGCCCGATGGCACCAAAACGCTGAGCAAATTACAGGGCGATACGCCATGGGCCGCGCGGGGGGCGCGGCCAGCACAGCCCCATGCAACACAACACCGCAGCGCAAAGGGCGATCCCGTACACCGACGTTGCGTACGTCAACCCTGCGCTCGGCCGCCCCCGCCGCCCCTGCCGCCGCCGCCGCCGCCGCCCGCCCGCGCGCCGCCGCCCCCCCGCCTGTGGCTGCTCCGCGCCGCCTCGTACTCCGCCATCTTGCTGCGCATGTCCGCCTCGCCGTCGCCCACGACCATCTCAAACGGCATCAGCGCCATCTGGCGCGCCAGCTTGACCGCCTTGGCGACCTTCCGCTGGAGCATCCGCGGCAGCCGCGTCTGCCGCCGCGGCCGCAGGCGGCCGCTATCGCTGACAAAGTGGCGCAGCAGCGCCGTGTTGCGGAAGTCGACGCCCGCGGCCGCCTCGGCGGCGGAGACCTCGGGCGTGAATGGGGGCGAGGCGCCGGGGCGCTGCAGGGGGATGAGGAAGCTGCTCGCCTCGCTGGAGCCGTAAGGGTTGAGGTCCTGGGGTGGGAGGAGCGTTTGGGGGGATGCGTGGGTTGAGGGCGAGGGGAAGGGAGTGGCGGAGTCAGGAGGACGCAACGCGCGGCGATGCCGGCTGCACATACAAGGATGCCTGACATGCAGGCGCAAACGAGAGGTCTAGTCGATCGCGCATGGAGCGTCAACGCCGTGCGGCGGCGGCGGGGCCATCAGGCGTGCCGCCCGCGGTCATTCGGCTGCACATCACGGGCCCGGGCTTCGCCAAGGGGATGTGCTCGGCTGCCCCCCCACCCACCTCTGGATCGTACGTGTCCCCCGGCTTGAAGTTTCGCTGGGGGTGCAGCTTTGGCTGCTGCGCCCCTGCCTCTTGGTCTGCCGTCTCTGGGTCGACCCCGCCCAGCACGGCATATCCATACTGAGGGTGCGCGCCGCCCCTGCCGGCGCCCCTGTCGCCGCCCCTGTCGCTGCCGCCGCCCCCGCCGCCCTGGCCGCCGCCGGCCATGCCGCCGGAGGGCGACAACGGCGGGGCCTGGGTGCCGGCGCCGCGGCGGCTGCTGCTGCTGTCCC
>NW_014010173.1:1915-3322 GCF_000611645.1 Monoraphidium neglectum
CCCCGCCGCCGCCGCCGCTGCCGCCGCTGCTGCTACTGCTGCTTGCAAGGGGGACGGAGGAGGCAGAGGCAGCCCCTGCGGCGCGTATGCGGGCGAGCACGTCGTCAAAGCTGTTGCTTTGGCTCAAATCTGCTTGGGTGGGTGTGGTGGGGGGCAGGAGAGAATGGTGTCGGCCGCCACGCCTGAGCGTCGACTGCGACCGCAGGATGCCGTCACTGCGCCCCGTGCACTCGCTAGGCAGGCTGCCTGTTGCCAACGTGCGCAGTGCCCTTGGCGGCCGCTCCAATTGCTTGCCTTGCATCCGCCGCTGGAAATCGTCCGCCATCGATGCGGCGTGGTCGCTTGCTGCATTGTCACCTGGGCAACACGGGCGGTCGCTCGGGTTGAATGGCTTTCTGCAGCAGGCTGCATAAGGCAGCTCCAACAGTGCCTCAAGGGCTCCGTACAGATACAGGCCGCCCTCCTGTTTTGTCCCGGAGCCTGCCATCTGGCCACCAGGCCTGCAAAGGCAGCTGCAGCAGCTCACCCTCGCTGCCGCTGCTGTAGCTCCGGCCATTCGTCGTCTCCGGCAGCGCCCCGCGCAGCTGCTGCAGGACTCCACTATATTCCCAGGGTCTCTGGCGCCCTAATTGCGTAGCGAGTGACCGCAACAGCATGCTTGCTGAGTGTCTGTGGATCTGATCTGCCAGAGGCACGCTAGGAGAGAACACAATTGATATTCCCGCAGTGCTGACCGTCTTTGCACCAACGTGTTTCGGGTGGCGGGTGGTGCGGCACAGGGAAAGCCACGTTACCGGTGCCGACTGGGGTGCGACTCGTCAGTTATCCAACGTTGTGGGCAGAACAGATGCGTACGCATACACCAGTATTCAATAATACCACTGGTGGTACCTGTTCCTCACCCCGTTCGCCAGATCGCTGCACGCCTACCCTCGGCAAGAGTGTAGGGGGCCTTGGAGTAGTACTTACACGATCCCATTTGATATATATAGGACCATAGTATACGGTTACAGCTCTTCCATTCACCCACATAGCACCGCCGCCGCTCCAAGCGCCGTCACCGCGCTCGCTGCTTTTGCCGCTCCAGCGCACCAGTTCGCTCCCGCGCCCGTTCGGGCCAGCCCCGTCAGCCAGCAGCCATGGGTGAGCGCAAGGTGCTCAACAAGTACTATCCGCCGGATTTCGATCCGAGCAAGCTGCCCAAGGGCAAGCGTGGGAAGCACAATGAGATGAAGGTGCGGGGAGGGGGAGGTGAAGGGCAGCGAGGGCCGGACAAAGCGGCGCTGCCCCCGCGCCGCACGGTCGCGCCCCCGGCTGATGCGGGTGCGCGCCGGGGCGCCGCGCCCGCTCGCTTTAGCGCGGCGCGCGCCTGCGTCCCGGGTACCGAGGGGCCGCGGCGGGCGGCCG
>NW_014010173.1:3509-4358 GCF_000611645.1 Monoraphidium neglectum
TGCCTTGCCCCTCCGTCCCACAGGTGCGCATGATGTTGCCAATGTCTGTGCGCTGCAAGACGTGTGGCAACTTCATGTACAAGGGCACCAAGTTCAACACCCTCAAGGAGGACGTGGCGGGGGAGGACTACCTGGGGATACAGGTCAGTGGGACATCCGAGTGTGTGTGTGTGTGTATGTGTGTGTGTGTGTGTGTGTGCGCGTGTGTGCCTGCGTGCGTGCTTCGTGCGTGCGCGTGTGCGCACGCTGCATGCGTGTGTGTGTGTGTGTGGGGGGGGGGGGAGGAGAAAGAAGGCTGAGGGGGCCTTGGCCTTTACATGTGTGAACGCTTGAGGCGGTTTCGAAGCCATAACAATGCGACCCAACGCCCACAGCTGCCCCGAGGCGGGCGGCGGGACGGCGAGATGGGGTCGCGCCCGTGCGGGAGCGGGGGACCCCTCGCATGTACGCGCGGCGCGCGGCTTGCGGCGCTTCACCCCAAACCTGCACCAGTCCAGAACACGCGCCGCCCGCCGCACCCAGGTATTCCGCTTCTACTACCGCTGCACCAAGTGTGCCGCCGAGTTCACTATGAAGACCGACCCCAAGACCGCGGACTACGTGATGGAGCACGGCGCGTCGCGCAACTACGAGCCTTGGCGCGAGGCGGACGCCGCGAAAGCGGACGCGGCGATCCAGAAGGAGGAAGAGGAGCGGGGCAACGCGATGAAGGCGTTGGAGAACCGCACGCTCGAGAGCAAGCGGGAGATGGACCTAATGGATACCCTGGACGAGATGCGGTCGCTGCGCGCGCGCCACGCGGGCGTCACGCCGGAGCAGGCGCTCGCGGCGCTCGCGCGGGAGGTGGGC
>NW_014010173.1:4996-7404 GCF_000611645.1 Monoraphidium neglectum
GGGCGGCGGCGGGGGTATCGGGGGAGCGGGGTTGGGGGAATTGCCAGAGGAGGACCTGGCGGCTGTGCAGGAGTTCATGGCGCAGAAGAGGTCGATTCTGGCGCAGCGGCTGGACTCGGACGAGGAGGAGGAGGGCGGCGGTGCCGCCGGCGCTGCGGGGCCGTCGGGGGCGGGGCTGCAGCAGCAGCAACAGCAGCAGCAGCAGGAGCCGGCGGCGCGGCCGCAGGCGGCGCGGGCGGCGGCTGCGGCGCGGCCGGGGCCGCTGGTGAAGGTGGTGGTCAAACCAAAGCGCAAGGCGGGGGCCGACGATGGGGCCGCCAAGCGCCAGAAGCAGCAGCAGGAGGAGGCGGAGGGCGATGAGGACAGCGGCGCCGGCGGCCTCGCCGGCCTCCTCGGCGACTACGGCAGTGGCAGCGGCAGCGGGAGCGGCGGGGGCAGCCCTTGAGTTGGGCTGCGGCTGTGTGCAGCTGACCTTGTACGGCGCATGTTGAGCATGTGGCGCGGCAGACGCCGCTGTGGGATGGGAATCGCCCGCCTGGAGGTTAACGACCAGCACGGCGACGCTGTTTGTTTTGGTGTCGCTGCAGTTTCGTGTTGCTGTCTGTTCTGGCGTTACCCGCAGGCCTGCTTGCCGCTGACTTCGTTGAATGCGTTTCTGAGATGGTGTTGTGCGGTTGGTTGCGGTGATACCAGCGCAGTGATGCGCCTGCTTGCTGCTTGTGTGCCTGCTGACCCGCCTGAGCCTGCCGTGCTGTGGCCATCTGTTGCTCTCCACCTATGCCTGTGTTGGGCCGTCCACAGCAGCGTCGCTGCTCAGCCGGCACCTGCAACGGTACCTTTCCAATCAGCCTGTAAGTTGCAAAACCAGTTGGCCTGTGAGTTGCAAAACCAAAAATGACTTGTATGCGCAGCCGACCCCGAACGCACACGCTTTGCATGCTGTGGCAACCGAGCGGTTGCCACAGGCTGCAGGTGCCACAAAAGTCAGATGAAAGCTGGAGCTACATCAGCAGTAAACGCGTTCCCTTATTAGTCTATTGAATCCTCGTGCACTGTGTTCAGCGCGCCACGAGTACGGTATCAGATCAAAACCAATCAGGTAGGCCGCTTGACCGCGAGTTGATGAGGTTGCGGCGGTTGTTCGATCTAAAAGCCTCTGGAGTGGTTTTATTGATATGTTATGCGATTGGGACAGCGAGTAGCCGCAGGCTGCAGCAGGTATCCAAGCTGACGCGTCGCCCTAGCTGCGGGAAGCAGCAGCGCGCCATGCAGACATAAAAATATAAATTAATTGCCCGAAAATTGGCTTCAGTGCAGCGGATTCCTCTTACGCCCCGTGTAAGGTACCTACTACCGCTCACCACTGCGGCCGGCAGGTTGGAGGCGTTGACCGCAGCCCCGCAGATGGCGAGAACAGTACGCCTGCCGGCGCTGCTAGCGCTGGCCCTGGTTGTGGCGGCAGCTTCCGCCCATGCTGCAGAGGTGGCGGCTGTTGCGACACCCACGGGTGAGTGAGCGGGTGCGTGACGTGCTCATAGCTGGCAAGGGCGCCTCCATGTACGAGGCACTGTGTCATATGCGTGCAGCTGGTGTCACGGGCTTCAACCTCCTGTTCAAGTTTCAAAAAACTATGGCCGGCCTGAAGATCCCACTGCCAACATCCCCTTTTCCACAGCCGCTGCCGCCCCTACTGCAGCTGGGGCTGCCCCTGCTGCTGCGGCGCCGGTCAAGCCTGAGGCTGCCCCCGCAGTGGCGCCCGCCGCCCCCGGTCCCGCCGCTGCCGCCAAGCCCAGCACAGAGGCAAAGCCTGCAGCCCCAGCTGCCGCGGCCCCTGCCGCCGCAGCCCCTGCCGCCGCGGCCCCCGCCACCGCGGCCCCCGCCGCCGCCGCCCCCGCCGCCGCTGCCCCTGCCAAGCTCGAGTCCGGCGCCGCCCCGGCCGCCGCACTCGCGCCCGCGCCCGCCGCCACGGCCGCCTCCTCCTCCCGCTGGGAAGCGATGCTTAAGAAGGTGGCGGGCATGCAGTCCGTGTGCAAGGCCATCACCGAGAAGTGGCGCTGCAACAGCGGCACGCAGCGCTGCCACTGGGACGACAACCAGGTGCGCGCCACGGCGCCCCCGTTGTGCGATGAAATCGGCCCGTTGGGAGGACGGGATCTGGCCCGACTTTTGCGCCATGACCTGGCGCGGCAAATGACGTATCAGAAGTCACGGTGGCTGCGTTGGGTCGTTGTCTGTCTCAGCCCCTGGCCAAGACGCGGCAGGCCGCACGGCACGCTGGCGCGTGACATGTGACGACTCCGTTGGTACCCGTGCCCTGGCTATTCAGAGCCCATGGTTCTGCAATTGACCTCTTGCCTGCCTCCTTGCCTCCTTTCCACGCCCGCCGCCCCGCCCACCCCTCGCCCTGC
>NW_014010172.1:0-3481 GCF_000611645.1 Monoraphidium neglectum
CTGCTGAGCGGCCGCCCCTGCGGCGGCGCCGCGGGCAAGCTGCTGGAGGACCACTCGGGCTTCATGGCTGCGCTCGGCCGCAGGGTCCCACAGAGCCGGGGCTACGGCACCGCGGACGAGGGGCCGCTGCTGGAGGCGGCGCGCGCGGCGGACACCGCGGCGTGCAAGCGGCGGAAGCGCGAGCGGTATCAGAGGAGGCAGCAGGAGGCGTCGAGGAGGGCGATGGGAATGAGGAGGGCGTGACGGCAGCCGCGCCCTGCAGGGCCGGCGTGTGCTTCGGGTGCTGTGGGCAAGCAACCCCGCGGACAGGTTTTGCGGGTCCAGTGCTCGTGAGCTGCGGCCGGCGCTGATCCGCTCGCCAGGTGGCCGCCGGCGCCCCTTTCAGTGCGCATGGCTCAGGACCTCGTCCGAGCCCAGGCTGGTCCCGCCTTGCCGGCCGGGCGCGCGTGCATGCCCCACCACCCTCAGAAACGGGCCAGCCGCCGGCAGTCCGACCATGGGCGGCTGGGCTGCGGCCCGCCGCGTGCCTCTCCAGCGATCGTGTTTCAAGCAGGCGCAAACAAACCACTCATGGCAGCGCGATCCCCTGGAAAATCAACGCGATGTGGAGCACGGCACCATGCCGCCGCCTCTCGCGTACAACCCCCAACCCCCCAAAAACCCCACCCCCAAATTCCCAAACCCACACAAAAACTCCACAATCGTTGCCTTATGCTGACAAGCACCAGCCATGTGTTGCACAGAGTGGTGGCGCATCCTAAACCTCGGCGATTGCGCATGTGCAGACTTCCAGCCGCAGAACCGTTTGGCGGCAGTCTGCAGTCCCAACATACCCGATTTTGCCCTCATGTGCCGCCAGCACCTTGAATTGGGAGCTTGAATTCACGCAGTGATGGCACCCGCTGGTGTGTGCACCGCCCAATGCTTGTCGGCGCACCCAACCCAAGCTTGTGCTGCAGGCAAGAACGCTGTCAACGCCTCGAGCGGCGGCAACAGAACCCAGGTCGATTCAAATATTGATGTTATTTACAATTTGATGAGTGTGGGCGCCCTGCTATGTGTGGCACAGAGTCAAGGTGTATCACAAGCAAGGTACAGCGCAAGCAAGGCCTTGCAGCGTTTGTCGGCCTGCCTCCAAGCGGCACCTTGAGAAATGGAGGCTGCCTGGAACAGGATCCAGCATGATGAAGGAGATGCAAAACATGAAAGGGCCACCAGCACTCCAGCCATGCCAACTGGCATGCATCCTCTAGGGGCTGCCCTGCTCAGGGCGCGACCCACGCCGGTGCGCCCGCCCGGCCCGCCCCGGTGCCGCCGCCGCCGCCGCGGCCGACCGCCGCGAGCGCGGCGGCGGACGCGCCCAGCGCCTGCGCAGCCGTGAACCCCTTGCCCAACGCGCCGCCAATGCTGCTGACGAGGCTGCTGGCCATGCCGTTGCCCCCGACTGCGCAGCTTCCGCCGTCGCCGCCGCTGCCGCTGCTGGGCCAGACGACGGGGGAGTGGTGATGGTATGTAGCGTACCCTGCGGCCGCGGCGACCGCCAGCGCGCCCGCGCCGATCCAGGCGCGCCGCGCGTTGCGGCGCCGCAGCTGGCCGCGTCAGGAGAGGAGAAAGCGGGTAGGGAGAAGCGGGCAGCGTGAGCGCTGCGGGGCCGCCTGTATGGCGGGCGCCCGCCCTGGCAGAACCCACGACCCGCCCCAGTTGCCGCGCGGCCCTGCGCCGCGACGGGTGCCGGGTGCGTGCGTGCGACTGCGTGTGCGCGTGTGCGCCCACGTCCCACCTTTCTGGCGGGCGTGTCGGGGATGTGGCCGTATGTGTGCAGCGCCGCCTCTGCCAGATACCTGCAGCCAACACGAGGCCACAGCCAGCGCCAACATTGAGCCGGTTGTTCAGCAGCCCCTGCTGGAGGCCGGGCCCCCCCCCGCGCCGCCCGCGTGCCCCAGCACGTGCAGGCAAAATCCCTCCTCCCCCCGCCCTCGCGAGCCGACTGCTGGAGGGCCGAGCCGCTGAAACCACGCGGGTGCAGGTGCAGCGCAGCTTCCCATAACCCTGTGTGCGCGAGCGTGTGCTTGCAGTGCGCCCCCGAAAACAGCAATCGAACAACACCTGAAGACGTTGGGGGTGCCCATATCCCCGCGGGCCACCGAGACCCGCAGCGGCGCCGCCAGCGCGAGCGCCCTGCAGGCGGCCGCCGCCGCACGCATCAGCTCCTGCGGCCGGCGTCGGCGGGCGCGGAGGCGGTGGCGCTTGCTTCGCGAATGGGGCGGGGCAGGGCAGGTCATGGCAGGGTACGGTCAGGCGGGGGCGACGGCGCTCCCAGGTCCGAGCTGCGCTCGCCCGCCTGTTGTCTTGAGCGAGCCATCGCCTCCGAGCTTTGAATCTGAACCCGTTTCCTCCCGTCGGCATAGTTCGGAAACGGGCCACCCGGCAGACAGCATATTAGAGGGGGCCAGTGGAAGCTGTGTGGTCGCTGCCACGCCTCCTGACGCGCACCGGGGCCGTGTCCAGGTCCGCCTTTGCTGCTATCATCACCACAGGGAAGGATTCCCCGGCGATCTCCGCCACGCCAGCGGCCAGATCAGCCGCGCGAGAGAGGGAGGCGGCGTCGGACGAGTCAAACACGATCGCGGCCAGGTCAACCCTGTGTGTGTATGAGATTGTGTATGCTTGTAAGTATCGATGTGTGTGGGTGTTTGTGCGTGTGCGCTTGTGTGTGTGGAGGGGGAAATTGGGTGGGGGTGTCGGGATTGGGGTGGTGGGGAGGGCCTCTATCGTGTCGTGTGGGTGTGGCATCTCTATTAAGGTTGCAGGCTGAGGGAGTGGAAGGGGAGAATGGATGTAATGGGCTCTCATGTGTGGATCTGGATGCTGGATTGCTGGGGTGGGTGCGCGGTGCGGGCTCTGAAGGCTTGGGAGCCCCGGGCACGTCGTCGTCGTGCCGCCTGGTGCGGCCCTGCCCCACCTCCCACCCTTTTGGG
Source organism: Monoraphidium neglectum (assembly GCF_000611645.1). NCBI lineage: Eukaryota > Viridiplantae > Chlorophyta > Chlorophyceae > Sphaeropleales > Selenastraceae > Monoraphidium > Monoraphidium neglectum. The sequence goes on from NW_014010172.1 coordinate 2,979, forward strand.
GGCGGGACAGCAGCGCTGCTGTTGGCGGGGCAGCTAGGGACGGCGCTGCTGCCCCGGTCCTCATCACCTGGAGAGGTCGATCATGGGGTCACTCGGCTCGGCCGCGCTGGAGACCTGCGGTAAGGGCAGCACAAGGCATCAGGTCCCTCAGGTCGCTCAGATCACAGGGCGTCGGCGGGCGGGAAAGCTGCCGTCGTGACGGTGTGTGCGCGGCGGCAGTGGGGGCTGCAAGGGGTAGGGCTTCAAGGGGGACGGCTCTGCAGACGTCCCCAGGGAATTGCAAAACGGCCTCCAATGCTCCCTAGCCGTCCTTCCTGCATGAGGACATTCATTTGGTGCGCACCCGACAAAAAAGCCTTATATACATAGGAGGGCCAAGCTAGGATGTCAAGAACATAAACCCTGCAATTCACCTCAGTCAGCACCAGCGTCCGCACGTCTACAGCGCCCCCCCTCGCGCCGCCGCCGCCCCCCGCCGGCCCCCGCCCGACCGCAACGCTGGC
>NW_014010172.1:3915-5762 GCF_000611645.1 Monoraphidium neglectum
CCCCCCGCCGGCCCCCGCCCGACCGCAACGCTGGCGGCGGCGCTCAGCATGCCGGCGGGGCGGTCGCCCGAGGGCCGGCCGGCGAGCGCCTTGACCAGCGACGACTTGCCGGAGTGGTAGCCCCCGAAAACGGCGCAGTGCAGGGTCGTCCTGCCGGCAGGCCGCACGGGGGTTGGGTGATTGGGTGTGCATGCCGTTAGACCGTAGTAAGCCAGACGTCTGCACCACTCAGCGCGGCTGCGGTCAGCACCGCCCCTGCCGTCCGCGAACACAGCCGTGCCGCACCCGCTGCGCATCGCTCCGCCCCGCCGGCCGCGAGCCGCCGCGCCGCTGCACGCCCTGACTTGCACCTGTCCCCATGATAGTGGGACTTGACCGACCGACAGCCCCCACCGACCTGGCCAGCAGCCCCGAGCACGGGGCGCCCCGCCCCAGCCGCGGCTTTGCATCAAAGAGGTCCCCCGCGCCCTCGCCCCTGCGGCCGCCGAGCCCCAGATACATCAACTGCTCAAGAGCCAGCCGAGGCTCCTGGAAAGGTGGATGGAGAAACGGTGAAACACAGGAGTGTCCGTTTGAAGGCAGCAGGAGAGAGGGTTGCGTCTGCATCGGACAGGCTGTGTCGGGCCCGCGTGGCGGGCGGCGTGAATCAATCAGGACACTGCGAGTATGCGCGGGTGCGTGCTGTCCGCCTGCAGTCAGGCCGCCGCTGCTTCCGCCCGCGGACGCGTCCGGAAGGGTGCGCAGTGTGCGAGCGGACAAGTAAGGGGGGTGGGGTGCGAATGCCCTCCTGTGCGAGCTGTGTTCGTGGTGCCCTCATCCCCATGTTCAAAAACGCACGCACGCAAAACCACAGCCGCCAAACGACGAAGCGGCGCAAGCAGCCGTCTGCGTCACAACAAAGGGGGGGGCGCTGCAGGTCCAGGCGGCGACTCAGGTCGCCCGAAACCCTTAAAAAGGGGTGGGGGCCAAGGGTGTCGCCGCCACACCTGCAGGGCAAACGCCCTCCAGCGGGTCAGGTAGCCGTCCCTGGAAAGTGGCCCTGGCTCCGGCGCGCCGCCCGCCACCAGGGTTCGATTCCACAGGTCCAGCTGGCGGGGTTTGGGGGTTTGGGGTTCAGGGTCCAGGGTTCAGGGTCAGACCTCACAGATTGGGATGTCAGGGTTCAGGAGGCGTTTGCAAGTCCTAAGTGACGTTCATTTGGAAGTCCTAAGTGACGTTTGTGGGAGCCATGAGGCTGATAGGAGTGCGGCGCGCGGATGGTGTGCCCGCGTCGTGTGTCGCAAGCACGCGCAGCGCTCGCGAGGTGTGAATGAAACGGTGACCAGGGGCAGTCTCACACTGAACCTCAACCCTTGGCTTTGCCGTTGCTGCCACGCCAACCCATGCGAAAGGCCTGCCCTTTGCCCCCAGGGGTGCGGGGTATGAGCACACGCAGGGGCCTGCGCGCACATGCGCGCGCACATGCAACAAGGCAGGCGCCACGCACGAGCGCCCCCCACGCCGCCGCCGCCGCTCGCCCCACGCCCTCAGCCGTGCCCTTGCAAATGCGCATGCGTGCGCCCTGCCCACCTCGTATATGGGTGTTGGTGCGCGGTTGAACATGTGCTGCATGTCCTCCTGCGACAAGACGCCAGACCTGCGTGCAGCCAAAAGAACAGGGAGGGGACACCAAGGGCGGGGCGTGGGTGCAAGGGGGGGGGGCGGCCGGCCAGCCGAGGGAGCTGACGATGCGTGCGCGCGCATGTGGAGCGGGGGTCCCTGGAGCTTACTAAGCAACAGATCGTGGGATGGGACGACATGCAGGCGGGGACGGTGGTGTGAGGTGTATGTGCGACCAAGTGTTTTAT
>NW_014010172.1:5955-6987 GCF_000611645.1 Monoraphidium neglectum
GTGGTGTGAGGTGTATGTGCGACCAAGTGTTTTATGGGGGGGGGAGGGGGGCAGGAGCGTTCTGACGGACGTATGGGTGGATAACAAGGACGTGTATGTATGTGGGTGGTTCGCGATGTCAAATGGCTGGGCAGGAGCGGCCCCGGCAGCGGCTTGCGGCTGGGGCGAGGAGCAGGGGAACGGCTGAGGCTGGTGAGGGGGGTGGACACAGCAAAGGGACGCAGGAAGCCTACACAGCTGCCAGCTGGCGTGGGGGGGGGGGCGAGGTTGGGGGCGACCCGCCGAGCCGTGCCCGGGCCGCTCACTGTGATGAGTCATAGGCGTCAAAAACCTGCCCGATATAAGCCAGGGCGGTGGGTGACAGCTCCAGCACCTGTGGGGTACGCGTCAGGGCCGCTTGCGGTGCGTTTGGGGCTGGGAGACTGCCGATGCCTGCAGCGCCGCGTCTGCGTCTGCGAAAAAACAGCAAGCCTGCAAAACAACAGCACGCTCGCGGGGCGCGCCAGCGCCAGCGGCGGCGCCGGAGCCGCGCTTGCCGGCGGTCGAAAGGGGGTCGAGGGGGTAGCGGGGTGGCGTGCGCACCGTGTCGGGCCCCGTGGCTGGGAGCGCGGCCAGGGCGGTGCGCGATAATCTGAGGTCACGATCGTATCCTGGGCGTTGAGGGTGGTGGGTCGTGTGTGGGGGCGTGCGTGGCAAAGGGGGGGGCTTGCTGCTGTGACTGATGGGAAGAGGCCCAAGTGTTGGGGGCGTGCAGATGTGGTGTTGCTGGTTGAGGCAGTGGGTGAGACGGTTTGATTATGGCCCTGCCCTTGGCGATGTTGTATTATTTGCAACAGCAGCCCAGCACTCTCCCCACTTCCCCCTCCCCTAGTCCCCTGGTGCCCTCCGCTTCTGCGCGGCGCGCGGCGCGGCCGCCCACCGAAAGTCTCGAGGACCGTCCAGGTGCTCTCCAGGCGGCCGCGCGCGATGAACAGTGTGTGGAGGTACATGAAGCCCGGGAACATGAGGCCCTTGGGGGGGTCGGGGTGGGGG
>NW_014010171.1:0-6360 GCF_000611645.1 Monoraphidium neglectum
GCCCTCGACGCCGCGCGGCGCGGCGGCCGCGCCGCCTGCGCCGGCGCCCGGCGGGCTGGCGCGAGCCGCGCAGGGGCCGCCCTCGCGCCCGCTGGCCTTGCTGCCGCCGATAACGGCCATCACCGCCTGTCCTCCTTGCCCTGCGCTGGCGCCGGCGCTGCGCCCGCCCTCCTCACAGCCACTGCTGCCACCGCCGCTGGGGCTCTTGCTGGCCCTGCGCAGCTCGTCAGCGCCGGCCTCCTGGCCCCCAGTGCCGGCGGCGCGCTGCCGCTCGCAGGCATAGCCAGGTGCCAGCACAGTGCCCTTGCCCTTGGTGGTGCCCACAGTGCCCTTGGTGGTGGCACCAGAATCGCCGGCTTTGCGGCCGGGCTCACGCCTGCTGGCCCCAGCCAGGCCCGTTGTGGTGCTTGGCAGGCGCAGCAGGCTGCACGACATGACCTCCTCCTCAGTGACCAACACAGGGGCACCGGATGGCCACGGCCGCCGCCGCCACTGCCGCTGCTCCTGCTCCCGCTGCTGCTGCTGCTGCTGCTGCTGCTGCTGCTGAAGCGGCGGCGGCGACGGCGGCTGCTTGTGGAGGCCCAGCTGCGACCCGCCCAGGCCAAGTCCGCTCTTGCATGCGGTGCCAGCAGGCCCTGGTTGGTCTGGCAAGCTATCTGCTCCAGCGCCACCGGCACCGCCGCCGCCGCGCGCCCCCTCAGTCGCAATGCTTTCCGCTGCAGCCAAGCCACTGCCAAGCAGGGGGGCCGCGCGCAGCATCTTAGCTCGCACCTCTTTAACCATGTCGGACATATCCCGATCGCGCTTCTCCTCATTCTGCGTGTCCTTCTCCTCCTCGTCCTCCTCATCCCACTCCTCATCCTGCGCGTCCCCCTGCTCCCGCTCCCGCTCCCGCTCCCGCTCCCGCTCCCGCTCCCGCTCCTCCTCCTTCCCCTTCTGCTTTCTCTTCTGCTCTTGCTTGTGCTCGAGCTCGTGTTTCAGCTTATGCTTCAGCTTGTGCTTATGCTGCTGCTCCTGCTGCTGCTGCTGCTGCTGCTGCTGCTGCTGCTGCTGCTGCTGCTGCTGCTGCTGCTGCTGCTGCTGCTGCTGCTGCTGCTGCATCGGTGGTGGTGGCAGCGTGGACGGCCTCGCAGGCGCTGCTTGCGAAGCCACTGCGGGCGCCAACCGCGGCCCCTGCGCCACCGCCACCCGCTCCACATGCGCAGCGCGGGCGTGGCTGCCGCCGGCGCTGACGTCCGCGCCCTCATCAGCGGCGTCGGCATTGCTAAATTGGACGCCTGTCCCAGGAGATTTTGACGTTTGCATGAGTAGATGGGGGGAGGGAGGCTCTATCTGGATGGCTAGCAAGCAAGGCTCCTGGGACAGATGGCCGGGCATGCGTGTGTGCTCACTCGGTTGCTAGTAGTGAGGGATGACCTCAGCTCATCTACCCGCGGCCCGTGATGCCTCACTCACCAGAGCGGGCGCCGCGGGCCGGTGGCGGTGCGCTGGCAGTGGAACGGTCGCCCCGGCGCAGCGTGACAGGGGCGCAGAAGCGCTGCTGCGGAGCGCTTGCCTGCGGCCGCTCCTGCGCCTGCCGCTGCTGCTGCTGCTGCTGCTGCTGCTGCTGCTGCTGCTGCTGCTGCTGCTGCTGCTGCTGCTGCTGCTGCTGCTGCTGCTGTGGTAGCACGCGCCGGTCCAGCTGCGGCCCACCCAAGCCAATCCCGCTCTTGCATGTGGTGCCAGCACGCCCTACTTGGCCTGGCAAGTCTTCCGCTCCAGCGCCACCTGCACAGCCGCCGGTGCTGCGGCCCCCCTCGGTCGCACCGCCGATAGCCGTGGCCGGCTGGCTGCCAGGCGGGGCGTGCACCCGCCTCATCTTAGCTGGCCCCCCTTCATCTAAGTGAGACAGATCCCCCTGACGCTTCTTCGCCTTCTGCTGGTCCTTTCCCTTGTCCTTCCATTTCCTCTTCTGCTTCTCCCTCTGCTTGTCCTTGTGCTTGCCCTTGTGAAGCTGCTGCTTGGGCTGCTGCTGCTTGTGCTGCTGCTGCTGCTGCTGCTGCTGCTGCTGCTGCTGCGGCTGCTGCTGCGGCTGCTTGTGTTGCTGCTGCTCCTGCTGCTGCTGCTGCTGCAGCTGCTGCTGCTTGTGCTGCTGCGGCTGCTTGTGTCGCTGCTGTCGCTGCTGCTGCTGCTGCTGCTGCTGCTGCTGCTGCTGCTGCTGCTGCTGCTGCTGCTGCTGCTGCTGCTGCTGCTGCTGCTGCTGCTGCTGCTGCTGCGGCTGCTGCATTGGTGGCGGCGGCGGCGGAGACGGCCTTGCAGGCGCCGGCGCCGGCACGTGGCGCCGGACTTGGCCCTTCTGCAGCGCGGCCGCGGCCGGTGCCAACCGACCCATACCCCTGGCTGCACCGCCGCCACAAGACGACGTGCGGCCGCGCCCCGCTGCCGGCGCGGCCGCGGCGGCCGCGGCTCCGGGCGCCGCCATGGCGCCCGCCCGCGCCGCCGGGCTGTCCTCAGGCCCGCCGCTCGCGATGGCAAATTCCAGCAGCCCGCCCGCCGCGCCGCCGCGGCCCCAGCGGACCGCATCCCGGCCGTACCCCTGGTCCCGCAGGGCAATGTGCGCCCTGGCGAGGCACGTGCCGACACCGAGCTTGACTTTGCACTCCCAGCCCGCCTTGTTCTTGTGCACCACCGCTGAACACCCTTGCTCCATCGGCCCGCCTAGGGTCCGGCAGAGGGAGGCGAGCGCGCCCGCCGCCGCAGCGTCACCGGGCGCCGCCACCAGCCGGAGGGCGCGAACGGCAGGCGGCTGCTCGGGGGCGGCAGGCGCGGCGGCGGGTGCGGGCGGCGCGAGGTTCCTGACGGCGTGCATTGGAAGGTTGAGGCAGCTTTTGGTGCCGAACGAATCGGGAATCCTGAGGGGCGGGTTGCTTGATGACCTCAAAGAAAACCAGGGCCCCGGCTCCTCCTGCTGCTGCTGCTGCTGCTGCTGCTGCTGCTGCTGCTGCTGCTGCTGCTGCTGCTGCCGCCGCTGCTGCTGGTGCCGCCGCTGCTGCTGCTGCTGCTGCTGCTGCTGCTGCTGCTGCCGCCGCTGGTGCTGGTGCTGGTGCTGGTGCTGGTGCTGGTGCTGGTGCTGGTGCTGGTGCTGCACTAGCAGAACGTCAACTGGCCCATCTGCTGCATTGCCGCGGCTGGCGATACTGCCACCACCAAAGACACCCGCGCTGACGCCGCCACCGACACGCGGCCCTGCGAGCGTGAGGGGAGGGTTCCAAAACAAGGGATGACGATTGCGTTTAGTGCGTGCATGTCGCGCAGGCTGCGGATGCAAGGGGAGGGCATGCCTCACAAGCGGGCTGCAGGTTAGAGGGCGAATGACGATCACAGCACATGCCGCTCATGCGTTTGCTCGCTGTTGTGCCTTTGAAGGAGAGCGCAAGGGCCTCTGGCTGCCGTTAGAGACCAACGAGCCGACCGCGCGGCGTCTCGCCGCCCCCCCATTCCCACCTGACTTGATGGCGCTTCCTCGCTGCCGCCGGCCCGACCCGTCGCCGCGGTCGGGGACGCCCAGACTGTGCGCGCCTGTCGGCCTGCGCCGCTTTGCTGCGCGAGCTGAGTCCAGGCGTGCATAGTCCACATCCTCCTCCTCCTCCTCCTCCTCGTCCATATAGTCATCAGGAGTCGCCTCGCCTGGTGAAGGGCTGGGGTCGCTGTTGCTTCTGCACGCAAACCGCAGCAGCCCTCGCCTACGCTTGCGCTCATGCGTGTCGCCCCGCTGCGCGCCGCCCAAGGAGCCGCCGCAGCCGGCGCGCCGCGGGGCATCATGGACAGGCGCCGCTGCTGGGGCGTCGGGCGGTATCCGGCATGCGTCCCTGGATATGCCGCAATAGCCATGCCCGGCCACGGCAGCTTGCTGCTTCTGCTTCTTCTTGTGCTTTTGCTGCTGCTTCTGCTGCTGCTTTTGCTTTTGCTTCTTCTTACTCTGCTGCTGCTGCTGCTGCTGCTGCTGCTGCTGCTGCTGCTGCTGCTGCTGCTGCTGCTGCTGCTGCTGCTGCTGCTGCTGCTGCTGCTGCTGCTGCTGCTTTGGCTGTTGCTGCTTCGGCGGCCGCAGTGTCAGCAGCGGTGGCGGCAGCGGTGGGGGCGGCGGCGACTTCTCCGATGCTGACTCACTCGCTGGGCAGCGAGGGTCGGTGCCACCCTGTCGCACGCGCCCCGCAGTGCCGTCGCTGTGCTTCCGTTTTGCTGGACGCGGCACTACCTGTTGCCGTCGCGATAAGGGGAGCACCGAGCCAAGTGCTGCATCCATGGCCGCTTGCCAGTCATCGGGCGGCCCAGTGTGCAACATGCGGTCCTACGCCAGCCAGCACGATGCTGATTGCTGTGCAGCCGTGCAGGCCATCTTGATGCGCATGAAGATTGCAATGAGCTGACAGCGCCTTGACTTGGCACCGCGAAAAATGGATCACGCGCACTGTGCTCGCGAGGGTCATGCACCGCGACGAAAGGGATGTGGGACTTCACGGCAAGAGTAAGATACACTTTCAACTGTCAATTGCACCTCGTCACTGTTGCTCTTGCGACACCTGAGCCTTGGCGTGCGATCTCGGTCTGCCGCGCACCTGGGACCAGCATCGGCGGGCGCAACTGCTGTTCGAAGGCTACTGTTGCAGGTGTTACCATGTAGAGCGGGTGAGCTGAGACTGTTATGTGAGATAATGCTGTGCATGATTCACATCATATAATGGTACTGTAGGCTGCTGGTCCAGTACCATTAGAGAGGGCCTATGGCCTCTGCTTTGTTACCTTGACCTGCTGATCGGGGGGTGATCAATCCGGTAGGATGGTGGCTCGCTCCCCATGCAGGGGCCCGCGTGATCCGTAACAATGCCTTGTCACGACAGTGCGTCACTCTGTGGACAAGGTGTCTGCTAAAATCTGTCCGCGGCCCCGTCTGACTCAATACCACACATGCGCGACGCCAATGGCCCACTGGAGACCAGTCCGTAGCTCGCTCAGCGCCAGCTCAGCGCGCCGCCTGCCGATCACGTTGCGGGGCAGACCACAGCAGGAAAGGTGCTCCGGCTGCTGACATATTTTCATGTGTGGGGCAGGGGCACAGATCTAGACCATCCCAAGCGCTGCAGCATCCTAGAGTTGGTAAAAGGCTGCGCAAAGGCTTCGCTTTGTCCCGTGCTGCATGGCCGGGGACCTAGGGAGCAGCTGATCCCACAAAACGAAAGGCAACTTGATGAGGTGCTGAAACCGTACGGCCGCGTGTGGCACGCCGGGGCTGCCCAGATTTGACCAGGTTTGGGTGTGGCAAAACGGCTGCGGCGCAGGCACGGCAGCTGTGATCAGGTCCGGTGCTTGGTTAAAAGCAGGCAGCTCTATCCCAATGCAATTCTTATGTGGCGACCGGTGTGCACCTGTGCCGCGTGGCGTTGGTCAATTGGTCATCCCGCAATTGTTGCAAGCAAGCGGCTGCTACACCTGTTTTTTGCGGCCTGATACCGTACCTGAGCACCCACACTGATCGCCCATAAACAACATTTTGCCTCATTATCATCCTATGCCCACCTATAACAGTGTTTGCACTGAAGGCGATCGGCGGACCAGGTGTCGCTGCCACCGCAACGGTCGATTTTGGTCTTGGGTGCAGCTGGGTCCACCACGCCCATCACTATGTTGTGTAAAATTACGAATCCTTTCAGCACTCTCCGAAACTCTCATCTGGCTGATCGATATGCACCATGTTTTATGATAAACACGACTGGCACCGAGCCAGGTCGTAGCCCAGGGCGTCCTGAAGAACACGAGCAAAGCGAACTCAGTAGCAGCTGCGAGCAGCAAGACGCCGTGACGCCGGCCATGCTGCGCAGCAGCGCGCTAGCGGCGCTGCTCGTGCTGCTGCTGTCCCCGCGCCCGGCGAGTGCGGACGGCGCGGCGGGCGCTTCTGCGTCCCCCACCGCCCGCTACTTCGACCTCGTGGACATCAACCACGATGGCGAGCTGCAGGCAGAGGAGCTGGCCTCCCATATCAGATCCCTGGACGTTTCACAGGACGCCGCCGCTGCTGCGGCGCCTCCGCCCGGCCCGGCCCCGCCCGCCCAGCCCAGCACCCCAAGCGCCGCCAGCGACGGCGGCGACGCCGCCAGCGACGGCAGCGGCGACGACGCGGGGCCCGAGTACCGGACGCGCGCCCAGGTGGCGCGCGCGGTGCAGCAGGCGATATCAGCGGTGGACGGCGCAGACGCCGGCACCACGATTTCGATGGCCGAGCTCGAGCTGCATTTGGCCGACGTGCATAGGGTGAGCCCCCCTTGCAGCCCCGCGCCCGCGCGACCACCAGCAGGCGCGGCGCCGCCGCGCCGCCGCCGCGGTTGC